>NC_050443.1:116604793-116732293 GCF_903995425.1 Onychomys torridus | reverse complement strand
ATTGAGGTTCAAACCTTCTGTAACTCCAGTCCCAGCAGATCTGACGCCCTCTTCTGGCCTTCTTGGACACTGTACACACACACACTGCACTGGTATATACACAGTCAAAAATGCTCATACACATAAAAATGAAATAATAAAGTTTAAAGCTATAACAATGAAGCTTCCCATATAGATTTAAAAAAAAAAACCTTGAATTTCAAAGGGCTCACCAGGCCCCTAGAAAACTAAATCCAGTTTATTGACTTCAGCACATATCTAGTAAAACTATGAGACATCAAAGCTAAAGATCAAGTCTCCAAGGCTTTCAGGCACAAAGATCAATTAAGTTCCAGAAGCAAGAGCAAGCAGGCATCAGACACAGAGCTAGGTGCAGTCAGTGCACACATGTCATCCCAGCTCTGCAGGAGGCCCAAGGCCAGCCTGGGCTGCAGAGTGAGAGCCCTTCCCCTGACCCAGGCTTATGGAAAGCTTGCAGGGGCCTCCCTATCTCTGAAAGCTGACATTTATAGAGCTAAGTAAAGGCTGTTATCCCTGGAAGTTAGCCTTGGCATAAAGTAACTACTGGGGTCCTCTGCTGATTGAAATAAGTTCATCACCAAGGAGTGGGAACCAACCACCTGTCCCCAGCACAAAACTCCACTTAATGGGTATAAATGGGAAGAAGGGACTTGCAGCCTTGGGAGCACCCCACCAGCCCCCACAAGATGCAAATGTGCAGTTTGGGAGTCAGAAGCAGGAAATGACTGCACAGGCTCCGAATGCCATTTCCTAACGACACACAAGGGAAAGCTCCCACCTTACAGAGCACCTCACACAGGGCGGAGGCATTGGTCCTGGGAACTGCAGGATGTCCTACACATTGGGCCCCATGTCCCTGCTGAGGCGTTCTTGTCCCAGATCACATCCTCATTCTTATCATGACACATCAGATAAACTCAAGTGACATACATCTCCAAATACCACCAGTGGTCTCCCAAGCCTCAAGGCCATGGAAAACAGGAAGGCTGAGCCAGGGCACATTCCACTGGTACAACCTGAGGACCAGGATGGGACTCTGAGACAGAGAATAAGGCTAGGTTGATAGTCCATTTTTCACTTTTTTTGTAAAACAGAGTCTCACGGTGTATCCCTGACTGGAACTTATTAGGTAGACCAGGCTGACCTCAGACTCACAGAAATCCCCCTGCCTCTGCCTCCTGAGTGCTAGGATTAAAGAGGAAGAAGAGGTGGAAAGGGAGAGAAAGCAGGGAGAGGAAATGGTAACAGGGTAAGGATGATGTGAAATCAGGGGAAGGGGGAGAGGGAAATGGGGGGCAGGGGAAAGGAGGGAAAACTGGGGAGGAAGGGACCAGCAAAAGGAAGAGGGGACAGAGGAGGGAAGTTGTGGAGGGCATAAATGAGAATAAAACATGATATCTGTGTCCAGAAAGGACATAGTGAAACCCATTTCTTTGTATACTAACCAAAACTTAATGATAATTTTAACATATGTATAAAGGCACCCTGGTATAACTCATTACTTTGTATGCTCATCTAAAACATTTAATTGAACGATAAATAATTAGGACCAGCAAGATGACTCAGTGGGTGAAGGCATCTGCTGCCAACCTGATGCCCGGAGTTCAGTGACTGGAACCCATGTGATGGAAGAGAACTGACTCCTGCAAACTGTCCTTCCACCTACACATGCGCGCACACGCGTGCACACACGCGCACACACGCGTGCACACACGCACACACACGCGTGCACACATGCACTCACACACATATGCACACATGCACACACACACATATGCACACATGCACACACACATGCACACACACACACATACACACACATGCACACATGCACACACACACATACACACACACATGCACACATGCACTCACACACATGCACACACACACATACACACACATGCACACATGCACTCACACACACACACATACACACACACACACATGCACACATGCACACACACACACACACATCAATGTTTTTTTAAATAAACTAAAACAGAATTAGACAAAAATAAAACTTTGCTCTTTAATCCCAGCACTCAGGAGGCAGAGGCAGGCTGATCTCCGTGAGTTCAAGGCCAGCCTGGTCTACAGAGTGAGCTCCAGGACAGGCTCCAAAGATACTCAGAGAAACCCTGTCTCAAAAAACCAAAATAAAGTAAAATAAAACATTGCTTTTTAGAAAAAGAATACCAAATCAGGCATAGTGCTGTATGCCTTTAATCTCAGCACGCAGGATGCAGAGGAAGGTGGGTCTCTGAGAGTTTGAGGCCAGCCTGGTTTATAGAGTGAGATCCAGGACAGCTAAGGCAGAAGAAGAGGAGGAGAAAAGAAGGAATATCAGGACAGCACTTTTTTATGAGGGCCCCAGACTGGCAGGTGAATGGATGAAAGAGAGCTGTAACCATACAATGGAACGCTACTCAGCAATGATGAAAGAATTATTGATGCAGATGAAAGTGGGTCAACCCAGAAACACAGCACTCACGAAAGAGCCCAGACACAAAGGCACAGCCTGGTGGGTCTGTTCTTGTGAAGTGCAAGGGCTGAGCTAATGTGCCAAGGAAACAGAGCTACCTCTTCCTGTCGGGGCAGCAGGGCTGGGGAGGGCTCTTGGCATGGGGGATTCTTCTGTGTGTGCCAGGACTGGATGTGTGTCCTCATATCTATGCAACCCCAGGGGAAAAGTGCTTACCACCAAGAGATGCCACTGTGTAAACTTATCCCCCTCAAAAAAAGAAATCTAAACATAAAGCTTAGTTTAGTAAATCACTATAAACGAATGCCTTAATTTTTCATCTAAACCAGGCGGTGGTGATACACGCCTTTAATCCCAGCACTCGGGAGGCAGAGGCAGGTAGATCTTTGTGAGTTCGAGGCCAGCCTGGTCTACCAAGCAAGATCCAGGGAAGGCGCAAAGCTACACAGAGATACCCTGTCTTGAAAAACCCAAAAAAAAAAAAAAAAAAAAAAAAAAAAAAAAAAAAAAAAAAAAAAAAAAAAAAAAATTCAGCTACTTTGTCCACTACACTCCAGGCACCTCTAACAGTTGGAAGATATGGGGGAATCTGTACTCCACCTGTAGCCTTCCTTAAGTGCACCCTGGAGGTAGGGAAGAGAGTCAAGCATGGATCTTCTCAAAAAAGCTTAAAATCTACTGGAAGAAGCAAGATGGGGGTCCCCAAAGATGTCAAGAGGAAGAAAGATACCAGCGTACAGATGGCAGCAAGCACAGGAGTGGATGCTTACTGTCAGTAACCGCCACAGACATGCCAATCAAAACCACAGTGAGCGCTCACCAACCTAAGACAGAATGCCTGTGTGGCCTGGACAGGTGTCTCTGTGACAGGTAAGATGACCTGCTGACATCCCACACAACCTAAGTCAGAAGCTCATTTTTTAGTAAAAGGGGGAGACCTGTAGGTCCTTGGCCCCTGTTTTGGGTAACTGTTGCCTTGCTTGCTGACCTTGACCTTGACATCCTCCCGTTTGCCAATTCCCTGTGAGATTCCACCCTCCAGAATGCTTAAGGGATGTTCATTGTCTGTGTATCCAGCATATTGGGCATTAACAGCTTAGATGTAAGATTGTAAAGCATCAGAAGCAGGGTTCGGGATTTAGCTCAGTGGTAGAGCGCTTGCCTAGCAAGTGCAAGACCCGGGGTTCGATCCTCAGCTCCAAAAAAAAAAAAAAAAAGAAAGAAAGAAAGAAAAGAAAAAAGAAAAAGAAACCAAAAAAGCAAAAACAAAAACCATCAGAAGTGAACTTCTGCCCTCCGGGATTCTCCCATTGTGCTGTAAGCCTGTATTTAAGACCTCCTCCTCCTTCAATAAACAGCATTCGGCATTCAGAAGGAGGAGGAAAGGGAGGAGGAGGAGGAGGAGGAGGAGGAGAAGGAGGAGGAGGAGGAGGAGGAGGAGGAGGAGAAGAAGGAGGAGGAGGAGGAGGAGGAGGAGGAGGAGGAGGAGGAGGAGGAGGAGGAGGAAAGATCACAATGGGGAAACCCACAGAGACAGCTGACCGGTGCTAGTTGGAGCTCACTGACTCTGGACTGACAGCTCGGGAACCTGCATGGGACCAAACTAGGCCTGCTGAATGTGGGTGACAGTTGTGTGGCTTGATCTGTTTGTGGGGTCCCTGGCAGTTGGATCAGGACTTATCCCAGGTGCATGAACTGGCTTTTTGGAGCCCATTCCCTGTGGTGGGATACCTTGCTCAGCCTTGATACAATGGAGGGGGACTAGGCTCTCCTTCAACTTGGTATGCCAGACTTTGTTGACTACCATGGGAGGCCTTACCCACTCTGAGGAGTGGATGGGGGTAAGTGGGAGGGAGGTGAAGAGGCGGGAGAAGGGGAGGGAGAGGGAACTGGGATTGGTATATAAAATGGAAAAAATTTAATAAATAAATATATTTAAGAAAAAAACCACAGTGAGACACCACCTCACAGCCACAGGATTGTGAGTGCCCACAGAATAAACAGAAAGCAAGTGCTGTGCAGAAATTGTGACCTTTTATACCACTGGTGGGAATGGAAAATGAGGCTGGCACCATGGAAACAGCACGGCAGCATCTCAAACAGAATGCCATATGATGTGGAGCTCCGCTCTGGGTGGAGGCAGTGCTTTTGGGTTTAATCTCAGCACTTGGGAAGCAGAGGCAGGTAGATCTCTGTGAGCTTGAGGTCAACCAGGGCTACATAGTGATACCCTATTTCAAAAATAAATAAATAAAGAGTGGCTTGGGCATCCACACAGCTATGTTCATAGTGGACTCTGGATATAGACAGTATAAAAATAAGTTATTCCCACAGCCGTGTCCACAGAAGCACTGTACACGAGATAAAAATGTGGACAACACACACATACACTTAAGGATAAATGCAAACAGTTAATGGTCCTCCCCAGCCTTAAGAAGGAAGGAAAGGTGGCTTATCAGTTAAGAGCACTTGTTGCTCTTCCAAAGGATACTAGTTCAACTCCCAACACCCATGTCAGGCAGCTCACCACTGCCTGCAACTCCAGCTCCAGGGAACCTGATGCCATCCCTCTTCTAGCCTGTTGACACCAGAGACATACACAGATGAATTTTAAAAAATTAATTAAAGAGAAGAGACAGAAGGGGATGTCAGCACACTCAGCAATATAGACAAACATCACAGTGCAGCATGGGTGAGGCTTGAAGAAATGATGCTTGGTGAGATAAACCAGTCACAAGAAGATCCACCCTGTGATTTCACTTCTGATGTCTCCAGAACAGTCAGATCGGAGACGGGCACATGAGAGTTCAATGGAGAGTTGGCATCTAAGGGGGATGAAGTTTCAGATTTTTTTTTTCTTTCCAAGACAGGGTTTCTCTGTGTAGTTTTGTGCCTTTCCTGGAATTCACTTGGTAGCCCAGGCTGGCCTCGAACTCACAGAGATCCATGTGGCTCTGCCTCCTGAGTGTTGGAATTACAGGCATGTGCCACCACTGCCCGGCATGTTTCAGAGCTTTTAAAAAGATTTTTATTACTTTTGAATTTATATGTCTGTGTGTCTACATATGCAGGTTTCTACAGAAACCAGAAAAGTATGTCAGATATCCTGGAGCTGGAGTTGCAGGCACTCATGAGATGCCCAACATGGGTGCTGGGAACTGTACTCAGGCCCTCTTGAGACAAAAGAGGCTTATTCTGTCAGAGATAGCTAGCCTGCCAAGGGTCAGTATCCCACAAGTCTCCCCCATCTTTAATCTCTCCCACCTGTTAAAGTTGTTGTTTACACAAAGGCCCCTGTAGACAGCACCTGCCTTAGAGTAAAGACCCAGGGTTCCTCCACCTGGTGGTGCTTACTAGCTCTATTTGGATCATGGCACACCCTTTTATCAAAAAGAAATAATTTTTATTAAAAAAAAATTCCTTTGTGTGACACCAAGATTATTCTTTGTTTCTAACACTTGGAAGAGCAGAAAGGGCTCTTAACTGTTGGGCTGTTCCTCCAGCCCCTGAAGTTTCAGTTTTGCAAGATGAAAACAGAGCTGGAGGTAGGTGACGGCCATGGTAGTTTTGCAAAAGTATAAATGTACTTAATGCCGCAGAGCCATGCACTGCTCAAGAGAAGAAGTTCAGGTGTCTGATTTTATAACATGTGTATTTTGCCACAGTTAATACACACACAGCCTACCAAGTCACCTCCATCCCTCTTTAAGCCTGTCATGTAATGGAATCCCTAGAACAGTGGGAGATAGCAGCTTTCTCTGGTACCTCCAGAAAGGCCTCCACTGACCTTTCCTCTGGGTAGCCCTGCCTGGCCTATCTCCACCCTGAGATAGAGTCAGGGTTCATGCTGGGCATGTACACAGAAGGAGAAGATCTTGAATCTCAGTTCCTGGCTTACTTCCAAAACATTCTTCTCCTCCCGAGATTTTAATTCAAATACTATGTGGGTAGCAGGGTGGCAGAAGATCATTAGCCTTGGAGCCCAGGGAAGAGCACACAGGCTCCCAAACCCTGGCTCCAGAAGGTTCCTCTCTCCAGAATTTCAGCTGAGCTGGTGGAGGTTGGAAGGTCCCCTAACTCAGGCTTCCTGGTGATTCTTTGACATTTCACTCTGAACTGCTGAGGACATAGGCTTCACCAATGCCTGCTGGAAGTGGCAAAAACCTCCTATCAAAGGTGAGCACTGGGGCAACACAATCCTGCTCTGCATTTCTTCACTCTAAAAGACACCAGCCTAGAACCTAGAATAGCCTGGGTGTAGCAGGAGCATGTGTGTGTAACAAAACTGGGTACAATAAAAGACCATAAAACATCAGCAGAGGGGAAACAGCCAAGTTAGAAAGCAAGTAGTCGCTGGGTTGTGAGTTCAAGGCCAGCCTGGTCTACACAGTGAGTTCCAGGAAAGGCGCAAAGCTACACAGAGAAACCCTGTCTCAAAAAACCAAAAAGAAAAAGAAAAAGAAAGAAAGAAAGAAAGAAAGAAAGAAAGAAAGAAAGAAAGGAAGGAAGCAAGCAGTCAAAAAGTTAGGTGTACACCTATAATCCCCACACACAAGAGGCTAGGACAGGAAAAATGCCCTAAGTTTGAGGCCAAGCTGGGCAACATAGCCAGTTCAACCAAGCCAGCCTAGGTTACACAATGAGACACTGCCTCAAAACAACAAAGGGGGAAAAAGAAATAAAAAAGGAAAAGAAAAAGAGGTCTGGAGAGATAGTTCAATAGGTCTTAACCACTCTGTGAAAGTATAAAAACCTGCGTAGAATCCCCAGAACCCATGTGGAAAAGCCAGGTGTGGGGCGTGTGTCTGTGATCCTAGTGCTCCTACTGTGAGATGAGAGGTGGAGAGAGAAGAATCCCAGAGGCTCTGGAGACAGCTAGCTTAACATGTGCAGTGGTAAACAAGGGACCCTGTCTCAAGATGGAAGTTGAAGATCAATGTTTACTTCTAACCTCCATATATGTGTGACATGATGTGTGCACTCATCATGACTGTGCGCATGCACGCACACACGCACACCACATGCATACACAAAAGAGAAAAGAAAAAAGACTGGGAGAGAGAAAGAAAGCAACTAACCAGTAGGAAGGGATGTTTCACGGTATTGTTTTGTGCCAACTCACGTGGCTTTCTGGGAGCACAGTCCACTGCTTATGTCTGCTGTCTGAAGGGTGACTGGGATGGCCACATTTTCCTGCAACATGGAATCAGAGCTGCAGAGGAATCCAAAGCATGAAAGCATAGCTCTAAGGCCAGCAAGGCCCCAATGGTAAAAATGCTCCATGCTGGACCTGCCCTCTGATTCTCCAGTCCCAGTTGGGACAAGAAACACTAGGTAATCCAAGCTGGTTTACTACACAGGGGAGTGAAGAAAGAGATACACAACATGAAAAGGGAGCCAGGGCCTCAGCAGGGCAGACCAGACCTAAAAGGTGACAATCTGTGTGGACACCACAATAGACCTTGCCCTTGAGTTCCACCTACTTACTGCCAGGGACAGTCTAAGCCCCTCTGCAGCTCAGCTGTTCCCTTTACTGTGCCAGCCATGCCGGGCAAAGACTTCTGTTCAAGTCTCTCTATTCCTAGACAACCATCAACCATTGAGTATACCTACAGGGTTTGAGGAGACCTGGTGGATATAGTAGTCTTGCTGGCCTAGGACAGCCAGTGTGGGTTGCACCCTAACCAAGCCTCCTATATTCTTAACGCCCAAAGGAAACTCCCAACCGGGCTGTGAACCCTGCTAGCAGCATGCTCTTCCCAGCTCCAGACTGTGGCAGCTGTACCTAAGCTGGAAGACAGCCCTTGGTGCTGTCCTCTTCTCCAGCACCATCCCTCACTCTCACACACCACCACACCAGGACAAGGCAAGCCCAGTGGAGCACACATAGCCCTCCAGAGGCCACTTCCCTCCCAGCCATCTCCTGACTCCCTAAAACACACTCATGATATTGTCGCGACCCACAGCAAATCCATTCACATAAAGTGGGCTAAGAGCACTCATCAAGAAGGGATTGAAAAGTGTGGGATACGCATGGTGAGATATTGGCTTTGACAAAGAAGGATTTGCACCATGTACAGTAGCATGGCTGAACATGCTGCTTAAAAGCACGTTGAGGAAAGTCAAACAAGCCAATCACAGGAAAGGGACACATGGCTCCACTTGTGAGGTATCCACCACGGTCAAGCCAGACATCCATAAGACTGCAATGGTGGGCAGTAGGAGCAGACACGTGCTCTAGATATCTACTATAGGACACTGTGCTTACAGCTGATAATTGGCCATGATTGACACTAGGCGTGTTATGAACTTTATGTGTGGCTTTTCCCATTGCTGCCACCTAATACTAGGTCAAGGGGAACTGAAAGGAGGAGTGGTGTTATTGAAGTTCAGTTTCACAGCAGGGGGCTCGGCGGCCGGGGCTCTGAAGACAAGATGTTCACACATGAGTCTGTGGGAGACGTTTCACACTGAAACCATTATGCTTAGAATCTGTTAAGAGGATAGACATCCTGGAAAGTGCTCTCACCTGCTATAAAAGCCAAAAATAGAAGAGAGGTGGGGAGAGAGCCCATCTGGATGTTCTGACAGAGAAGGCCATGCTGTTCTCACTAGAGACCTAGGCAAGGGGATGGTGAAGGATTCACATGCAACCTTCGCCCAAGAGAATCAGGACGATGCCTGCACTGCTACTTATGACAGGGTTCCTCTTCCTTACCTCTCCATTTCTCATAATGACAACTTTTATTGAAGTCAGTACTGAGACAAGGTCATATTCTGTAACCCAGGTTGGTGGAGAACACTCTATAGCCCAGCCTGAACTCAAAGCAATCCTCCTGCCTCAGCCTCCAGAGAGCTGGGATTATAGGTACGAGCCACTACATCCAGCAATATTTTTTAAATTGTGATAACGTTTTTCCATTCTACCTGATTGTGAAATTATAATGAATACAAACTTCGGTACCCAAACTCCAGACCTTGAACTGGCCGGCTGACTGCTATCAGCCGCCACCTATGATCAGATTGTGGGTGGCAGATTCTTGCAGTGTGAGAAATGGGAGAGGCAAGGAAGCAAGGACCCCTAGTGAGAGGTTCTTTGGGCCATCAGGACTCATTCTACATCCATCTTTTCCTCTCCAAACCACAAGTGTACTTACCTAGTATTTGAACTAGCTGTGGTGGCTTGCACATGACTAACTCTTGTAAACTAGGATCAAACCAGTTTGTACAGCACTTCCTTAAAGCCATGGAACCTGGCTCTGCCAGGGCAGTCCCTGGCAGGGGGACACAGGTTCACAGACACAGAAACCACATGGAACCACATGGGCTTGGCCAGCGCTCTTCTTGCAGAAAACACTCTAATGTTTACGCGTTTCTGTGCCTCAGAGTTTAGTTACAAGAAGGTAAACCAGGTTCCTCCTCACCTGGTGTAGAGTAAAATACTGCAGGTGAATGCTATAAGAGTATAAATTCACAACCACACTTTTGCTTCCTGAGAGAAGAGGGCCAAGAAGGCCTTGTGCCCTGCTTTTTAATTTCGTACCTTGGTAGAAAGAAGTCCCTGGCCTTCTTCGCTCCACCCACACCACAAGCTGGAGGCACCCCCTCCCGCAACTCTGCTCTCTAGTTTGGGACCCACAACCACGGCCAGAACCATTTCTGGTGTCTGTGAGTCACCGGCCCCTTCACCACCAGCTTCCTATATTTACAGGCAGCCTGCAAAGGGGGCTTTGAGCGTTTCACCACCTTGTGGAGAAAGCCTGAATCTAGCCAGGAAGCAGAAGGGTTTTTTGTTTGTTTGGTTGGTTTTTATCCTAACTGTTTTTTTAAACAGGCGAGGTCAACGGATAGGCAGATCTTTTTCCTCAGTTAACTGGCCAGGCCAGTGTCCTCTCACCAACTCCCAAACGCAAGCAAACGGTAATTCGGTAGGCTCCGCATATCCTCAGCATCCCACTGCTGTATGTCCATCCCGGAAAGGGGGACCTGGGAAAATTTTAAGCCACCTGCCCCAAAATAAAAATCTAAAAAGGCCCCGGCAGCACCATCCCGGTGGAGGTACTGTAGAGACAAGTCGCGAATCCCTGGCGGTGGCGCACCTGCGCGTCCACACCCAGCGCAGCGTCACCCGCGGCTCCCTAGGCCTGCGCAAGGCTGGCCCTGCTCCCGCACACCGCGGGAAACCAGGGCGGTGAAATAAATGGCCACTGGAGAACGAGAAATCTCCTAGAGAGGCAAAGAAGACCCCTCAACCCAGGCAAGGCCTCCGGACCCCTGATCACGGGGGTTAGGAGGGAGAGGTCGAGCAAGCCCCGCCACCCTGCTCCATCACGGTGCCATCCTGCTCCATCCCGGTGCCACCCCGAGAGTCGCCACCCTGCGCCATCCCATCCACCCTGGGTGTCGTCACCCTTCTCTATTCCGGTGCCATCTCCGCCACTCTGGGCGTCACCACTTCGCTCCATCCCGGTGTCATCCCCGGCACCCTGTGCCACCTCCAGCCCGCATCGGCCGGCCCTAGATACTCGCTGCCAGGTGCCGGGCGGAGCGTAAAGGGTCATGATGAGCGCGCTCCTCGTCCCCTCCCCGGTCAGCTGTGGGGTGCGTGGGATCCCAAGGACCACGCCACTGCTCACCAAGGTTCCCCACGATCAGGCTTCGGGCGGCGGCGTCCGACGGCCCGGCTCAACCATCGCAGTGTCGCTGCGGCGGGCGGGGGCCGCGCGTCACCGCGGGCAGCGCCCCGAACCCTGGCCCGCCCCTGCGGGCGCTCCAGCCGGCGCCGGCCCAGCGTCGCCCGCCCCCTGGCTTCCCCAGATCGCTTCGCTTATCCTTAAGAAACAAGTCTCAGGTCCGTTAAAGTGAGAAGCGACATTGTGGAAAATGACCCTGGGGCCGCAGAGGACCCTGCTGCGCCAAGCGGGCTTCTAAAAACCAGCCAGCTCAAATATGCCTGCGGGTCGCCGAGGGCCACGCGCGTACGAGGGACTATCCGTGGTAGGAATCACTCACCCTCATTGCGCGCTGGATGTGAGCAGCCATGAGCAGCGCCCGCGAGTTGCACGTGGGTGTTCCAACCCTTAACCCTTGGCTTCCCGGCTTCAAGAGCGGCTTTCCAAGGCTCTGGTGGGAGAGAAACGCTTTCAGGCTTCAGCGAGCAATTGTTCCTATCCCAACACCCAGAGTTCTGCCCTCCCTCTTCTCTCTGCCCCCTGCCCCTTCTTATACTGGAGATGGAACCTAGGGCCAAGTGCTTTGCCAATAAGCTGTATCTCAGCACTGTGTTGCCTCACTTTGTTTTGTTTTGTCCTGTGATAGGGTGTCCTAGTGTCCTTGATGAAAAGCAACTTAGGGAACAAATAAGTTATTTCAGCTTTCAATTCCAGTCTATCGTTTTGGGAAGCACACAGCAGGAACTTCGAACAGCTAGTTACATCATATCTGCAGTCAAGAACTGAGAGGAACTAATGCCTGCTTGCTTGCTTGCTTGCTTGCTTGCTTGCTTGCTTGCTTGCTTGCCTGCTTGCCTGCTTGCTTGCATTCAGCTCCATTTCTTCACTTTTATACAGTTGGGGGGATGCGGGAGTGCTGCATAGGAATGATGCCACCCACAGGGAACTGGGTCTTCCCACATCAATTAAGACGATTCCTTACAGAAATGCCCACAGGTCAGACCAGTGTAAACAAACTCTCATTGAGGCTCTATTCCCAAGAAACTCCATCTAGCTTGTGCCAAGTTGACAATTAAATCACATCCAGGGATTGTGGTATACACCTTTCATTCCCAGACAGAACTCTCTGCGCCTGGTCTATATACTACATAGTGAGTTCCAGGGGAGCCAGGGCTACATAATGAGACACTGTTTCTAAATTAATATAAAATAACCTAACCAAGCATATGCTCCTTGGGTGTCTTGGAACTTAACAATATTGACCAGAGTGGCCTCAGTTTACAATGAGCCTCTGCATCTGCCCCCGGAGTGCTGGGATTACAGGCACACTGACAACTGGGTTTGTTTTTTTTAAATTCCGTGACAGGTCTCACTATCGTCCTCTGGCTATGTAGCCAGGCAGCTCTTGAACTTGCAATATTCTTGCCGCAGCCTTCTAAGTAGCTCAGATTACAGGTCTGTACCTCCATATTTGTTTTCTTTCCACTTCTAAATGTGGCCAGGTGTGGTGGCATAATCCCAGTCCAGAAGGCTGGGTCAGGAGGATTGTCAGAGGTCAACCTGGGCTACATAGTAAATATCAGACCAGCATGGGCTACAGAATAAGATTCTGTCTCAAAACAGAACAACAAACCTCACAAAATACATAAATATTCTGTCTGGGCCTTCACCTGACAGAGTGAGTTCTGAGCTGTCTACGGATTAGATGACAGGATAAATCCAGGAGGATGAACTCTGGAGTGAAGAGTTTCATTCAGGTAGACCATGATCTAGCAGAACTCGCGTGCGCATACACACACACACTGCCAAGGCTCTAAGTCAGCAGAGCACAGAGTGCTGAGCACTGGAAGCAGATGCTTTTGTAGACCATTAGGAGCAATGCTGAGGGTGACATCTCCCAAAGTTCCTGCAGTCTCCCATCCTGGCTGCAGGAAACAAGAACCACTTACTAATGATTGCAGGAAATTGTATCTGATAGCACGGGGTTCTGCCCTGCAAGGCCTGCTCTCCAGCTTTGGCCAATGGGTTCCTTAAAGAAGCTGTTCCAAGGTTCTGAGATTACAGCTACACAGGAACAAGTGCAAATACCATGAGCCAGTGTGGTAGCTTTGCCTGTAAGCCCAGCACTCAGGAGCTAAAATGGAAGGATTTCAAGTTCAAGGCCAGCCTGCAATACAAGAAGACTCTGTATTAAAGAGAAAAATAAATAAGCTAACAAAAAGAATTGTAAGTCCCATGAACAGCAGAGCGCCTAGATTCTTTGGGTTTTTTGTTTGTTTGTTTGTTTGTTTGATTGGTTGGTTGGTTTGGGTTTTTGTTCAGAAGCAGCTGTAGATGGGTTAGCATAAATGGCAACAAGTCTGGTCAGAGTTTGGCTCCGTGGTAGAGCCTTTAACTAGAATTTGTGAGGCCCTGAGTCCTGAGTTTGACCAGCAAAACACACACACACACACACACACACACACACACACACACACACACACACACACCGGGGGTTGGGGAGAACAGTCAAGCCACTGAGTCTCCAAGTGACAGTACCAGAGAAATCTCAGTGGACTGAAAACAAAAGCCATACCCCAGGCTGGGCAGTGGTGGCACAGGTCTTTAATCCCAGCACTCAGGAGGCAGAGCCAGGTGGATCTCTGTGAGTTCGAGACCAGCCTGGTCTACAGAGTGAGTTCCAGGACAGCCAGGGCTACACAAAGAAAAACCCTGTCTCTCTCACACATACGCACAAAGCCATACCCAGAACAAGGGTCTGTTCCAATGAAGACAGATCACTGCTGGCTCCCCAGGTGTGGGGCCACATCACCAGCTGGAGAACTCTGGTGCTGCCAGGAGTCTTGGAGCCTGTATCAGCCACCCAGGTAGAACCATCTGTACCCTGGCTCTACTTTGAATGCCTCAGCCAACTTGTCCTAGGGACCTTTCCATAAAAACTTAACTGCAGGGAGGGCAGGGAGGGAGCAGGAAAATAAGTGCTCTCAGAGGGAATCTGCCCCTGCCACAAGATGAAGAGCTCTAGGACATGCAGCTGAGGATGACATCGAATTCCTGGTCACCTTGCCTACACCCCTCAAGTGCTGAGATAAAAACCCATGTGCCACTATACCCAGATCCGTTAGTTTTTAAATGTTTTATTTGAGACAGATTCCCATATAGCCCAGGCTAACCTTGAATTTACTACATAGCTGAGGCTAACCTTGAAATCCTGATCCTCCTGCCTCCACCTCCCAAGTGTTGGGATTGCACAGGCACACCCAATGGAAACAATCTTATGTTGATTTTGGTTTATTAGGCTGTTGTGAGTTACATCAGAAACACAGATACATTTGAAAATTCACAAGCTGCATCAGTTTCATTGGCTAAAATGGACCAAGTATTCTTGATTTTGCCTGATAGCTGGCCATTGCTAATCATAGGTACATGCCAATCTTTTCTTAAAGATTTATTTTATTAGTTTCTCTCTCTCTCTCTCTCTCTCTCTCTCTCTCTCTCTCTCTCTCTCTCTCTCTCTCTCTCTGCTTATATGCAGAAGCTAGTGCAGAGCATCAGATCCCCCGGAGGCTGGAGTTACAGGAGGTTGTGAACTGTATGATATGGGTGCTGAGAACTGAACTCAGGTCTTCTGAAAGAGCAGCAAGGGCTCTTAACAACTGCACCAGCTCTCCTGCCCCCTACATTCCAATCTTAACTTCTAATATTGCTTTTCAGGTGGCACATTCTACTTCCCACAATGATGAGGGCAGTGGGGGCAGCAGTGACATGGGCTACAGACATAGGAAACAGTCTGTAGGGTCCAGGTAAGAAGTCTCACTAACCTGTGACCACAGAACTGTTCAGGTACAGTGATGTCAGGTACCGCTCTGGTGGCAGGTTGTTCAAGGTACAGTTAGTTTAGTATGAACCGAGTGTCAGTCAGGAGACACACTTGGGCTGGAGCCCAAGGACAGAGACAGGAGTCCTTTCCTCCAACAGCTCTCCTGGATGGGGCTCATGGAAGTGACCAGGTGACCAAACTTTCTTTCTTCATCTCCATCTTAGGGTAGTTGTTCTTTTATAGTCCTGATGACAGGGTTCATCTGCTGTGGTTGATAAGCTCGTACACCTGGCATTTCTGATATAATTTGGTATACTTTCAGGTAACATTATTGATTGACATGAGTAAATCATTCACCAGCTTGTGTCTTTTGCTCTGCTGACAGATGTTGGCTGTCTCTTGTGTAAACAGATGTACAGAGTCAGTCTTTCTTGGCATTTACATTCAAAGTGAAGTGACTCAGGTCAAGGCTGTTGCTTTCGAAAACAGAGTCATTCAAAGCTGGGCAGTCAGGTAGATTCCGAGCAGGTCACTCTGGTCTCTGTTCTCTTAATAATACAACACAGATTGACTAGCTAAGACAATAGGAAGTTATCATCCATGGTCCTAGAGACCAGAAGTCCAAGGCTAAGATGCTGGTAGCATTGGTTTCTCTTGAGACCTCCATTGGCACATGGCCATCTTCTTGCTGTGTTCTCGAACAGTCTTTCTTTTATGTCTACACATCCCAGTGTCTTAAAGACCTGTCTCCAATAGTTGCATTGAAGGCTAAGGTTCAACATATGAATTGTTGGTGGCTTGTGAGAAATAACTCAGTCCATAACAAGTCTGAAATGTACCTCTTCCCTTTTACAGTGGCATTTTGTGTTACATACCCATCTTCAAAATTTGGTGGATCTAGTAATACCAGGTAATAATTGACAATTTATATTGTATGGTCTTAGTGATATATGAACTATGGTAGGATATATTGTCTGCTGAGATCCCATGTGGAAGCCATAAGTGACTTCTCAGAGGAAAATGTGTGTGTGTGTGTGTGTGTGTGTGTGTGTGTGTGTGTGTGTGTGTATGCATATATATGCATTCCATATGCCTTAATTGTGGTTATACTGTCAAGTCTGTAACACAAAGTCCTTATGTGCCACAGACACTTGGAACGTGACTTGCTTCGCTAGTGAAAAGGGCCAAATGCAAGGGTGTTGCCTTACAGACCCCTCAGCACTTCCCCTCTCTGAGCCTGACTCAAATTTATTCGGCAAACAGAAACATATGCCCAAATTTTGTACATATTGTTCCCAAAGTTCACTTTTTGTGTCGAAAGACATGACTTGCCATGTGCTGTCTCCTCTCACTTTGCAGCATTGCTCCAGTCACGTGGGTCCCCAGGAACTAGTGCTGGGACGGGCTCTTGGTCTCCCATCCTGGCATGCTGTGTGTGTAGCCAGGCATCTGGGTAGCTGCTGCTTCCTTCCTGCGAAGCCTGTAGGTGTGCTGTTTCTAATATGAGATGTCTCAGAGGTTATGAACACTGGCTACTCTTCCAGAGGACCTGAGTTCAATTCCCAGCAACCACGTGGTGGCTCATAACTATCTATAATGGGACCTGATGCCCTCTTCTGGCCTGCAGACATACATGCAAATCTTATATGCATAAAATACACAACTCTGTCACTGGCCTGGGTACCTCGGGACTAAATTGTGGCACAGAGCACAGATGGAAGAGTTGGCAAGCTGTGAAATCAAGGCCATGAAGAGGCGCTGTATTAGTTACACCTGGTTGCTATCACAGAATACCTGACAGAGCCATTTAAGGGAGGAGAGGGTGACTTTGGCTCACAGTTCAGAGGGGGACAGTCCATCTTGTGGGGAAAACACAGTGGGAAAAGAGGCTTTTTTTTTTTAAAAAGATTTATTTATTTATTATGTATACAGGAGAGGGTGCCAGATCTCATTACAGGTGGTTGTGAGCCACCATGTGGGTGCTGGGAGTTGAACTCAGGACCTCTGGAAGAGCAGTCGGTGCTTTCAACCTCTGAGCCATCTCTCCAGTCCCAAGGCTCTTTTTTTGTAGAGGGAGGAACTTCAGGAATGGATTTTTGTATCTTGGAGGATTAGAAAACAAAGTTCTGTCCAGAACCAGAGGTGACTATTACCTTTTAGGACCACCAGAAGTTTCCATGTCCAAAGGTTCCACAAGCCCCTATAGCATCGCCACCTGCTGGAGACAGGGTGTTCAAAGCCTGTGGCCATCAGATCCAAACACAACACTGCCTCCCACAGTGAGTGCGGGTTCTGTTACACTGTGATGGGTGGTGTTCGCTGCCTGATTCTAGGGTAGCTGCAAAAAGGGAACACTGTTTGCTTTCAGAGCAGAGGGGAAAATACCCAATCCTGGGTGCAGAGCAAGAGCAGTCCAGTCCTTAGAGGACACACCAAGGACAAGGCAATTCATTCATGAAGAACTTACCTGCATCTTATTGGCTTATTTTTTTTTTTTTTATCTGTATCTAAAAAATATCCCCTTCAGGAAAAGAAGTGAAACAAGACTTTTTTTTTTCAGCTGGGCTTAGTGACTCCTTCAATCTCAACACTCAGGAGGCAAAGGCAGGTGGATCTCTGTGAGTTCAAGGCCAGCCAGGGCTACAGAGCAAGTTCCAGGATAGCCAGGTTCTACACAGAGAATCCCTGTCTCGAAAAAAAAACAAACAAAGAATAGGAATAGTGTACTCAGGAATAATGGCACATTCTAAAAAGTATTTATTTGTTCATTTATTGGGGTGTGTGTGTGTGTGTGTGTGTGTGTGTGTGTGTGTGTGTGTTTTGTTTTTAGACAGGGTTTGTCTGTGTACCCCTGGCTTTCCTGGAACTCACTCTGTAGACCAGACTGGCCTCGAACTCAGAGATCTGTCTGCCTCCGCCTCCCAAGTGCTGACATTAAAGGCTTACACCACTACCATCTGGCCTAAAATTTATTTTTTAAGATCTAGTTTATTATTTTTATTTGTGGATATGTGTAAATCTGTATAAATGTATGCCATGTGTGTGCGATGCCCACAGAGGTCAGAAGAGGGTATCGGATCGCCTGGAGCTGGAGTTGCAGGCAGTTGTGAATTGCTCAACATGGACACTGGGAATTGAATTCAGGTCCTCTGCAAGAGCAGCAAACACTCTTAACTAATGAACTCTCTCTCTCTCTCTCTCTCTCTCTCTCTCTCTCTCTCTCTCTCTCTCCAGCCATACATTCTACTATTTTTAATTTTTAGGTTTATTTTTTCTTTTATATGTATAAGTGTTTTGCATGTATGTCTGTGTACCACATGAGTGCTATGCCTGGGAGACCAGAAGAGGGTATCAGATCCCCTTGAAACGAAGTTACAGATGGTTGTTAGCTGCCCATGTAGCTGCTGGAAATCAAACTGGGATTCTCCAGAAGAGTAGTCAGTGTTCTTAACTGCTCAGCCATCTCTCCAGCACGCTCCACACTCTAAAACTTAAAAACATCTTGAAAGTAAAACGTGAATGAAACAGAGAAAACAAACTGTGGATAAATCCCCAACAACCCTGCCCTAAGGCAGGCGTATCTAGCTTAACATCTAACAAAATAGACTGAAGTCAAGATGCATTTCCAGAAATAAAGATGACCACTCAGTACAAAAAATTCCACTCATTAGGAAGACATCTGAATTTTCAATGTATATGTACACAATGATGTAACTGAAAACATAGAGAGCAAATTTTGACAGAAGTATTAAGAAAAATTCAAAACTCGGTAATGATCATGAGAGAAATCAATGCCCCTATTTCAATAATTAGTAGTAGTTGGGCACAGTGGCACTTAGGAGGCTGAGGCAGGAGGATCACTTGAGCTCAAGAATTCCAGAGCACCCTGGGCAGAATAGTGAGATCCCATATTTTTAAAAAAAAAGTTATAAGGGGGCTGGAGAGATGGCTCTATGGTTAAGAGCACTGGCTGCTCTTCCAAAGGACCTAGTACTCACATGGTGGCTCACAGCTACCTATAACTCCAGTCCTAGGGGATCCAAAGCCTTCCTCTGGCCACCTCAGCCACCAAGCACACACATGGTGCACAAATATATGTGCAGGCAAAACACCTATGCATACAGAATAAAACAAAAATGAAAAAAAAATCAGATGAACAAAGAAGTGAACCCTAACCACACATAGATTCTGATTAGCATTAACAAACATGACCTGATAGACTCATCTAGAAAGCTGCTGTCAGTGACATAATATTTTTAAACACAAGCAGAAATTCTGAATACTAACCATATTTTAAACAAGTTTTTAAAAAAAATTCAAAGAATTAAAATCACATAGAGCATATTGTCTGACCATAATGCAATTAAGCTAGAAATCAGTAACGAGATAGCCAGAGAGTAGCCATATGCTTGGAAATAAAAAAATACACTTTGAATAACACATTTTGGTCAAAGAATAAACATGATGTGTTAGAAAACGCTTTTAAAGATGCCATGATGAAAACTATTATAGAGGTGAGCTACTGTAAAAGTCACCCTTGGTAATCCACAGCCCTAAATGACTACAGCAGGTCCAAGTATCTAAAGGCAAGAAAGGGGCTACACAGTCAAGGGCAGGTTTGCTGTTACATGTGTACACATTTAAAATTCATATGCCTAGCCAGGAGTGGTGACACATGCCTGTAATCCCAGCACATCATGGGTGGAGAAAGAAGGAGCAGAGATCAGGCCATCCTTGATGACATATTGATTTTAAACTAGTCCAATCTACTTGAGACCCTATAAGAATGACAGTGATTAAGAAATCAAATGTCGCCGGGCGGTGGTGGTGCACGCCTTTAATCCCAGCACTCGGGAGGCAGAGCCAGGCAGATTTCTGTGAGTTCGAGGCCAGCCTGGGCTACCAAGTGAGTTCCAGGAAAGGCACAAAGCTACACAGGGAAACCCTGTCTCAAAAAACAGAAAGAAATCAAATGTAACCAGGCGATGGTGGCACATACCTTTAATCCCAGCACTAGGGAGGCAGAGCCAGGCAGATCTCTGTGAGTTCAAGGTCAGCCTGGTCCACAGAGTGAGTTCCAGGATAGTGGTGAGGACTTTTTCATAGAGAAACTCTGTCTTGAAAAAAAAACAAAAAACAAACGAGAGGGACTGGAGAGATGGCTCAGAGGTTAAGAGCACTGACTGCTCTCCCAGAGGTCCTGAGTTCAATTCCCAGGAACCACAAGGTGGCACACAACGAGATCTGGTGCCCTTTTCTGTACACATAATAAATAAATAAATAAACACAAATAAATAAATGTGAGAGAAAGGAAGGAAGAAAGAAAGAAAGAAAGAAATCAAATATTAGAGGAAGAACAAGGAAAGAGATACCTGGATAGAGGGGGCTAGGGAGAAATCTGGTGCCAGGGAAACTCCTGGGAATCCGCAAGGATGACCCCGCTAAGACTCCTAACAATAGTGGAGAGGGTGTCTGAACTGGCCTTCCCCTGTAGTCAGATTGGTGACTACACTAATTGTCCTCATAGAAGCTTCATCCAGCAACTGGGGAGGCAGATGCAGAGATCCACAGCCAAGCACTGGACTGAGCTCCTGGAGTCCAGTTGAAGAGAAGGAGGAGGGATTATATAAACTGGGGAGTCAACATCATGATGGGGAAACCCAGAGAGAGAGATGACCTGAGCTCAGGGGAGCTCATGGACTCTAGACTGACAGACAAGGAGCCTGCATGGGACCAAACTAGGCCCCCAGCATGATGGGGGATGACAGTTGTGTAGCTTGGTCTACTTGTGGGGCCCCTAGAAGTGCGATCAGGATCTGTCGCTAGTGTATGAGCTGGCTCTTTAGAACCTATTCTCTATGATGGGATGCCTGGCTCACCCTTGATGCAGGGGGGAGAAGCTTGGTACTGCCTCAACTTGATATGCCATGCTTTGTTGATTCCCATGGGAGACCTTACCCTTTCTGAGTAGTAGATGGGGTGGTGGTGGAAAGGAGGTGGGGGAGGGAACGGGAGGAAAGGAGGGAGGGTAAACTGATTGGTATGTAAAATATTTTTTTTAATTAATTTTAGCTGGGCAGTGGTGGCGCATACCTTTAATCCCAGAACTCGGAAGGCAGAGCCAGGTGGATCTCTGTGAATTTGAGGCCAGCCTGGGCTACCAAGTTAGTTCCAGGAAAGGTGCAAAGCTACACAGAGAAACCCTGTCTCAAAAAACCAATAAATAAATAGATAGATAGATAGATAGATAGATAGATAGATAGATAAATATTAATAAAAAATAATTTTTAAAAAAGAAATCAAATGTTGCAGTGGTGGCACACACTTAATCCCAGCACTCAGGAGTCAGAGGAGTTCCAGGACAGCCAAAGCTACACAGAGAAACTCTATCTCAAAAAAACAAAACCAAAAACAAAACAATAGCAACAACAAAAACAAACAAAAAACCCAAGAGTGGAATTATATATCATTTACAGGCAAATACATGTGAGTGGAGACAATCTTATTAAGTAAATTAGGTTAATCCAGAAAGAATAGGTTAATCCAGAAATACCAAATGTCTTCTTTCCTATGTGGTTCCTAGATTTTTTAAAACTTATTTTTGTGTGTACCTGAGTGTGAGCTTGTGCATGTAAATGGGTTTGTGCATGTGAGGTGCAGTGCCTAAGGAGACCAGAAGAGAGCACCAGACACCCTGGAGGTGGAGTTCAAGGTGACTGTGAACTGTGCAATCTAGGTGCTGGGAACTGAGCTCTGGATCTCTGATAAAAGTAGGGAGCACTCCTAACCTCTGAGCCATCCCTCCACTCACCCTCCCCTCTCCCTAATCACAGGAAGTAGAAAGAAGTCTAGGAGAACAGAGGAGACTAATAGGAGGGCTCCTGAGAGGTGAGAAAGGGGAGGGGAGAGCTCTGGAGAGTGTGCTCAAGGACCATTAATATCTACATGAAAATGTTCTTACGTAGCACAGTACCACATACAATGAGTGTGTGCTAGTGGGAACACACACACACACACACACACACACATTGAAACAAAGTCTCTAATTTTTTTATTTTATTTTTTCTCAAGACAGGGTTTCTCTGTGTAGCCCTGGCTGTCCTGGAACTTACTGTGTAGACCACGCTGGCCTCAAACTCACAGAGAACCACCTGCCTCTGTCTCCAGAATGCTGGAATTAAGGCATATGCCACCACTGCCTGGCTTGAGACAAGGTCTCTACATAGCTTGGTTTGTCCTGGAACTTACTATGTAGACCAGGCTGGCCTTCAACTACAGAGGTCCACCTGCCTCTGCTTCCCAAGTTCGGGGATTAAAAGTGAGTACTACCACACCTGACCTTCTCAAATCTATTTTGTTAGCTATTAGAACAGCAAGATGGCTTTGGGGCAGGGCTGTTTGTAGTGGGTAGCCATTCCAGCCTTGGCCTGGAAGTTCCAACCCCCATTGGTATACCCAAGGATTTTTTTCTATCTATTTTAGGAACTTAGAAAAATAACAAATCAAACTCAAGTGAAATGAGAGTAGGAGTTAATGACTATAAGACAAAATTCATGAAATAGGAGGGAAAGGACAATAGAAAAACAAACTGAGCCAGTAGTCTACTCTAAAAATACCCATGGAGGCTCTATTTTCATGGCAGTCCATGAAGCTGAATATATCCTTCCCAGCCACTGGCTGTCAGAAACTCACCCAAGCGAAGAAAGAATGAAAACTTGACATTTTCTGAGAGGCATGTGGCCACAGAAAAAGTTGCTGATGCTCTGGACGAAGAGTGGAAGGGTTATACATCCCAATCAGTGGTGGGAACCACCAAGGTTTTCCCAGGAAGCAAGGCTCATGACTCATGGCAGAGTGTGCCTGCTGTTGAGTAAGGGGCATTCTTGTGTTGTAGACCAAGAAAACTACAGAGGAAGTGCAAGTCTGGTTATTCATTGTGGATGCTAATCTGAATGTTCTCAATGTGGTTATTGTTAGAAGAAGAAGAAGGAGAAGGAGAAGAAAAGAAAAGAAAAGAAAAGAAAAGAAAAGAAAAAGAAAAAGAAAAAGAAAAAGAAAAAGAAAAAGAAGGGTACTCCTGGACTGACAGATAACTATGGTGCCTTGGCAGGGCTGGAAGAAGCTATCAGAATCTGAAAGCTTTTCAATCTCTCTAAAGTTGATGTCTGCCAATTTGTTGTCAGGAAGCTCTTCAAGAAGGTAAGAAGCCCAGGACCAAAGCACCCAAAGCTCAGTGTCCTGTTATTCTACATGCCCTGAAACACAAATGCCAACGTATTTCTCTGAGCAGACAACTCACTAAGAAGAATTAGGTGGAGTCTGGGCAATATGCTAAAATTTTGGCCAAGAGAATGAAGGAAGCCAAAGAAAAATGCCAGGAACAGATGGACAAAAGACAGACAGAGGCTGTCCTCGCCGAGAGCTTCTGCTTCTAAGTCCAGGCAAAAATAAGAATCTTTAAGAGTAACAAAGAAATAATCAGATCTTTAAAAACCCATAAAGGGCTTTGAGGGTGAAGAAGAGCTTGTTGTGTAAGAGTGAGGATCTGAGCTCAAACCCTCACACCCGCATGAATCTGTAACATGGGTCTTCAGAGTACACATAGGCTCCCTGGTAGCCAAGCAAAAACAGCAAGCTCTAGGTTCAGTGAGAGACCCTGTCTCAAAAAACTAAGCAATAAAGGAAGACATTCGTTTTGGACCTCTGACCTCTACATGCAGGCATACACATGAGTGGGCACACCACACACATGGGCAAGTGAATGCCCAAATGCATGCACGTAATATATACATACAAATATCATTCAATTCACAAATCTCAGATACATTTACTAAAATGTGTCAGATATTTTAAAATGAGAGGTTTTGTAAATTCTGTGCCAATAAATTCAAAAATTAAAGATAAAAATGGAAAAACTCTGGAAACAACAAAATTAGCTTTAAAAAAGATTTTTAGAGATATTGAATCAATGGATTAAAAAAATCTTTCCCCAAATAAAATTCTAAGCACAGATGGCCTCATTGGCAGCCTCTACCAATCCAATGTGTGGGGGAGAAGATGAAAATCTGTGTGGGTTTGAGTTTTTTTGTTGTTAAAATTTTTTTTTATATTTTGGAGATAGAGTCTCTCTATGTAGCTTAGGATGACCTAAATTCTACTGTTTAAGCCTCCTGAATGCTAGGATTATGGGCATATGCTATCATATGCAGTCCAAAAAGTTACTGAATGCAAAATGTGTACTAGTGTCAAAACACACAACAATATCAAAAGAATTACACAACCTTACAGGGGCTCCCAGCCTCTGTGGATAGTAAAAATGTTGAGCCAAGGATAAGGGTGATATGAATCATGTGACTGGCACTCTAAAGGTCAGAGCTCACCACATGTATTAGCTGTGTAACCACCAAGCATCCGCTCATGGCGACTCTACTCTCTGAAGTACAACTCAGATCCCCACAGCATAGATATGAAGCACAGATGGTGCTTTTCTAGGTTGTATGTGTGTAAAATTGTTAAAATGGCATGGGGCCTCATGTCAGTCACTTTTCTGTTTCTGTGATAGAATACCATTACAAAAAAGCAACTTAAGGAAGATTGATCTTGGCTTACCGTTTCGGAGTCCATAATGTCAGGGAAAGCATGGCAACAGGCAGGCATGGCTGCAGGAGCAGGAAGCTGAGAGATCACATCTCAACTACACACAGGAAACTGGAAATGGCGCGACACTGTCAACTTGCCCTCAAAACAGAGACAACAACAACAAAACCTTACTAACCAAAATAAAAACCAACAAAAACAAAACAACACCCAAAACACCCCACAAAGAATAACTGGAACAGCCAGGCGGTATTGGATGTGGTGGCCACTTCTTTAATCCCAGCAGAGGCAGGCGGCTCTCAGAGTTAAGAGTCCAGCCTGATCTAAAGAGAGAGTTCCCAGAAAAACCAGGGCTACCCTACACAGAAAAACCCTGTCTCGAAAAACAAACAAACAACAACAACAACAAAAAAACCCCACAAAAAAATAGCATGTTAATATGTAAATATGCTAGTAAATATGTTAAGTATACTGGTAAACATAATGTATAAAATTGAAGATATATCGCGCATTAGATCATACTAAAGACAACCTAAAGCAACACACTAGGTAGCGCAACCACAACTGGATACAAAGAGTGGAATAAGCAGTGTGGTGGTGGTGGTGCATGCCTTTAATCCCAGCACTAGGGAGGCAGAGCCAGGTGGATCTCTGTGAGTTCAAGGCCAGCCTGGGCTACCAAGTGAGTTCCAGGAAAGGCGCGAAGCTACACAGAGAAACCCTGTTGAAAAACCAAAAAAAAAAAAAAAAAAAAAAAAAAAAGCTGTGGGGATGCAAGTCAGTCGGTGGAGTGCTCGGCTAGCGGACAACAAGCTCTGAGCAGCGATGATGCAGTGGTGCGTGGCTGTCATCCTAGCACTGGGGAGGTGAATCAGGCCAGCCTGGGTTAACCGAGATTTGAGTGTCCAAGTTTCATTTCCATTTCCGGATCAAATACCCTGATAAAAAACAAATTTGAGGGAGAAAGGGCTTATTCAGTTTGTAATTCCAAGTTATGATTCATCATTATCAGGAAATCAAGACAGGAATGTGAGCAGCTGGTCACACCCACAGTCAAGAGCAGACGTGGAAACTGAGGCAGTCAAAAGCCCAGCTCAAAAGCTGATTGGTGTGCCCGTGAATCTATGAACCAGATGGCTGTGCTGAGGCATCCAGTTCCGACAGCGCTATCCTGTGGGGCTAACTGAAGTCCTGGATGCCAGGCTCATCCTCCTCTAAGGTTTCACTTTTGATTTGCAGAGCAAGTGCTCTGTTGCTGAGACACCCCAGCAGTCATTTTCTCCTGTGAGTATTCTGGTCCTCTGGCTTCCAGTGTGTCTCTCTCCAACCTAATCCACTCACTGCCTATGATTGCTAAGAAACTTAATGCACTTAAGAGCAGCTTCATTTGCTGTTTACCTGTCACTTATCCCTCCATCTCTCCATGTCTCCATCCCCCCTCCATCCTCTCTATCTCTCCATCTGTCCATCTCTCCATGTCTCCATCCCCTCCCCCTCCATCCCCTCTATCTCCTCATCTGTCCATCTCTCCATTCCTCCATTCCCTTTATCCCCATCTCTAAATCCCCTTCATCTTTCCATTTCTCCATTCCCTCATCTCTCATCTCTCTATCCCTTCACCTCTCCATGCCCTTTATCCCTCATCGCATCCATTCATCCACCTCTCCGTCCCTCCATCCTCTCCATTCCTATTATAAAATTATAATATTATAAAAAACCATTCATGATTGTTCCCTTGAGTGGCTTTTATCGGGGTATTTTATTACAGCAAAAGGAAAATAAAGTAAGACACTGAGGATGTAGGTCAGTGCTCCAGAACTTCCTTCCTAGTATGTGTGAGGCCTTAGCTTCAATCCCAGCACTGAAAAAATAGACAAATACAATTTTTGAAAGATTCAGTTTTTGGTTTTATTTCATGTATGTGGGTATTTTGCCTGCATGTAGGTCTGTGTACCACATGTGTGCCTGGTGCCTGTGGAGGCAGAAGAAAGAAGTCCTTGGGGCTGCAGTTACAGATGGTTTTGAGCAGCCATGTGGATGCTACAACTGCCTAGGTCCTTTGGAAGAGCAGTCAGTGCTTTCAGCAGCTAAATCATCTCTTGAGCCCCTATTTTTTTTCATTTGTACGTGTGTGTGTGTGTGTGTGTGTGTGTGTGTGTGTGTGTGTGTGTACCTACAAAGACCAGAAGTATTGGATTCCTCTAGAAAGCCACCTGATGTGGGTGATTGAGCAGTACACACCTTCCTGCCCAATTTTTAATATTTTCAATCTGCCAGGAGTGGTAACACATACCTGGAATTCCAGCACTGAAGAGTCTGAGGCAGGATGATTGTCCTGAGTTTGAGGGCAGCCTATCTGGGCTACATACCAAGTACCAAGCCAGGGAGAGAGATGAAACAAGATCCTGTGTATTGTTACTTCCCTCATTGCTTTGACACCAAATCTGACCAAAGCAGCTTAAGGAAGGGAAGATTCATTTGGGCTCACCATTCAAAGGGAAGTCCGTCATGGTGATGAAGGCTGCTGGCTGCAGTGTGCCCACAATCAGCAAGTAGAGAAGAAGTTTAGCTCATTTTCTCCCTATCAGTCCAGGACCCCAGTCTGTGGAATGATAGTGACCACAAATACAGTGACTCTTCTCATCTCCATTAACCTAATCTATATCACAGGCATGCCCAGAGACTTGTCTTCTGGATGATTCTAGAACCTATCTAGTTAACTATATTAATCACAACACTGTGTCTTAAACAAAACATAATTTTTCAGTTTGAAATTGATTCTCCCTCACCGAACTAGGGACTAAACCTAGGGCTTATGCCCACTAAGCAAGCTCTCTACCATTGAGCCAATCCCCAACCCTGCAATTTGTGATTGACTGGATCCGTGGCTGCAGAACCAGCAGATATGGAGAGCTGGCATGTGACCATGCACATGCCAAACTGCTGCCTGCTTCTGTGTTTGTTCCTATTTTATTTCTGGGTGTTGTGGTTTGGACATAAACTGTCCCCAAAGGCTCATGTGTTGAAGACGTGGTCCCAGTTGATGAGTGGGCTGTAAGTTCATCAGCAGAGCAATCCATTGACCAGTCTACAACAGGATGGGATATTTGGAGGAAGTAGGTCACTGGAACCTTAAAGAGGTTGTGTTTGTTCTGGATCTCTCCTCACTCTGCCTTTCCTTCCTCACCCCCTTGTGATGAGCAGCTTTGCCCCCCACACTTTGTGGTGCTGCACATCTCAAGTCCAAAGCAATGGAGCAGGTTGACCAGGAGCCAAAATAACTCCCCCTTCTCAGGTATTTTGTCAAAGTGATGGAAAGCTCTAACACACTAGATATTATGCTGTTGTGTAGTTACCATTGTTTGCCTATTCTCCTGTGGAGGAACACTGGTGAACGTATTAGTTTGTGTCTGTTCCTAATAAAATGCTAGAGACATTTTTGTAGACAACTTCCAGTCTTGGACACTTTCTTGTGTTATTTTCAGGCTTCTGCATCTTAGACAGCAGAAGGTGTCAGTGAACTGAAAAATGGCATCCTGGAGAGGTTGGGGCTCAGATTTTCCCAGGAGGGAGTATCTATGGTCCAATATTTGCTATCATCTTCTCAGTTCTGAAACTTAGGAAGAACTAAGTATGTCAATATGAAGGAATTTTGACCACTATAATAATTTTAAATAATGTTCTTTATTCTTTGAAAATTTCATACATGTATACAATGTATTTTGATTATATCCACCCCATCTTCCTGCTCTAACTTCTCTAATACCATCCCCCTTATACCCTATTACCCTCCTCCCAACTTCCTGTCCCCCCCCCTCTCAGCCATTGTGTTCAGTCAGTATTGCCCTTATGCTCACTGAGGCTTCCTACTTCAGCAGCCAAAATGCCAGTAGCTCCTCAGCTCAGGGTCAGTCCTCAGGAGCCCCTCCCCCATCCATGCTGGAATATTGCCTGAGTTAATCTTGTGCAGGTAACCACAGCTGCTGTGAGGTGATATATGCAACACCATATCATGTCACAGTTCTTTCCTATACTCTCTAGCCCTTAGAGACCCCTCTTCTGAGATGTTCCATCCACAGCTGAACAGTTAGTTATTGTTAGAACTTTGCATGGTCATTTTCTTTAACTTTTTTTTGTTGTTGCTGTTGTTGGTTTTTTTGTTTTTTTGTTTGTTTTTCAAGACAGGGTTTCTCTTTTCTCTGTGTAGTTTTGGTGCCTGTCCTGGATCTCACTCTGTAGACCAGGCTAGCTTTGAACTCACAGAGATCTGCCTGGCTCTGCCTCCCGAGTGCTGGGATTAATGGTGTGCACCACTGCCACCCGACTTCTTTAACTTTTAGTGTGCACTTATATGTACTGAATGTATCCCTTGGCTGTAGGTTTTTTGTTTCCTCAGGGATGCCTTTTTTCTCCCTTTTCAGTCACCAGCCCTTGCTGTGGCGGGAGAGCTCTTATGTAGGTATGTACACGAACGAGCTCTGGAAGAGGGCTTCAAAACCTCCAGTGCTCTACCCTCCTGGGTGTGTCTGATGATCAGAGAATGATCTATGCCTGCTGAAAGTTAGCATTACTCTCTGCTCTTTCTTTTCCTCTTGAGACACTCTCACTAGGTAGCCCTGGCTGGCCTGGAACCTGCTGTGTAGATCAGGCTAGCCTTGAACTCATAGACATCATCCTGCCTCTGCTCTGGAATGTTGAGATTAAAGGAGTGAACCACACCTGGTTAATCTATATTTTTAAGCATATGCAGCCAAAATTTAATGTTTTTTTTATTTTTATTTATTTATTTATTTATTTATTTATTTATTTAGCCAGTGATCCAGTCTAGCCCCAGTGTTTGACCTGAGCACACCTACTCACAATGCTGTTACACCTCCAGGATGGCACATACTACTTACTTCTATAAAATGATATCTTCAGAGACTTGATGGCTTTTCTGATGTGCAGACCTTGATGGCCTGGGTATTCCCATGGGTATTTATAAAGCAAACAAAACGAACTGACCTCTTGATTTACATAATTTTGTGTTGTTTCTGGGAGCAAAAGGGCAGTGAACCATTTACTTTCTAGGATCACTCAAGGTGCTTACAGAAAGATGAGCTGTCAGTGGGTCATCACTAGTGACTATGCATGAAGTGCTTCATCCTCGGTCAGTGGAGGCCCCCAAGGAGATGAGTAGAAATGAATACCTGTGAAGGTCCTCAGGTCCCTGGACCTCATATTGGCCAGCTGGGTCCTATGTAGTTGTGTTCCATTAACATCTTCCTCATAGAGGCTGCCATGGTACTACCCCTGGGGAGTTCTCCACTATGCTCTATCAGGTCACTCAGATTAAAGTCCTGGGAGACAAACTGCTTGGGCCACGGTGTTTCTCACATCAGATCTTCTTTGGGGCATTGTGTCCCCTGTCACTCCTGATTCCAGAGACTGGAAGCTATGAAGATGGCTTCAGTTGCAGAAAAGAAGACCTGGAGTTGACAGGCTTGACAGCAAGAGTGGAGCAGTGCCTGTGAGCCCAGGATCACCGAAACCTTACCAGCTCATTTACAAATGTTCTAGTCCTTGAAAGCTATTATTACAAACTATTTAGGACAGTTAAGAAATGCAGGTTAGTAGTTGTCATCTATAACAATCAAACTTATCGTGTTAGGTTTTTTGGGTTTTTTTTTTTTTAAGATTTATTTATTTATTATGTATACAGTGTTCTGTCTGCACATATCCCTGCAGGCCAGAAGAGGGCACCAGATCTCATTACAAATGGTTTTATGAGCCACCATATGGTTGCTGGGAATTGAACTCAGGACCTTTGGAAGAACAAGCAGTGCTCTTAACCTCTGAGCCATCTCTCCAGCCCTTCCCTTTCTTTCTTTTTTTTTTTCCTTTTTTTGAGCTGAGGATCGAACCCAGGGCCTTGCCCTTGCTAGACAGGTGCTCTACCACTGAGCTAAATCCCCAACCCTTGTTAGGTATGTTTTAAGGTCAACCAGAGATGTAGTTTAGATAGAGATCTAAAATACACTTCAGAGATCTACAGAATATGTTATTTAAGATGTTTTAATAACATAAGGCTTTTCATGACAATGAGATCGGTCTGCTCCTTGTAGCACCAATCTACTTCAGAGAAGATGATGGAAATTGAAGAACCTCCATATGGAGCTTGCTTCATTGTGGCAAAGTTAGTCACTGGGCAAGAAACTGCCCTTGCCTTAACTGCTGACAGTGTGCTGTCCGAATTGGATAATCAGGACACAGAAGAAGGTGACTGCTGAACTTTGCCAAGACAAGGTAGGGCAGTCCTTCAAAATTCCTGCTTCACAGAAAAGTCTGTCAGATATTCTAGGCCTGTAGGCCAAAGATGAATGCCTCAATGTTGCGGAGGAAACTTTGGTGACTGTCCAGGCCTCCAGCTATCTCTGTCACTCCTACAGTTTTGGAAGTTGTTTGCTCTGCACTTCCTGTTCACTCAGGATAATATATTATCCTTCTCTGGTCTCTGATAGGGAATAAAGGCTAGATAGTTATACCATCTTCCTTGTTACTAAATTCAGAAAAGAAAGTTATGGAAGAGATGTAAAGTTTACAAGGTTGAGAGTCAGAAAAGCTTAAGTGATTAAGAAAATGTTTTAAGGTCTAAATATGTTTTTAGGTTGGTAGTACAAGTTATGATAGAAAGTGCTTTAGGTATAAAACTTAGGACTCACCAAGACAGGATAGATAATAGTGTATTTTCTCTGAATTTTTCAAATACAAATGGACTGGACACTGTGAATTTAATTCTTACCTGATAATTGTTCTTATTATTTATAGGGTTTTTTAAATTGTGAATTGATATTCTGCCAAGATAACATATACATATTTGTTTCTAAAATATTCACTTCCTGGGTAAAAGTAGAATAAACAGAACACTGTCTAAGTTGATAACAAAGTTTCTAGAATTGTCCACAAGAGGATATTTAACATGACAGTGTGATGAAAAAATGGAGATGTATTTTAATGAAGTAATCAGGCATTTAGAAATTTTCTTTAGTTCAAGCTATAACTTTATCTTGTATACTTGTAGTTCTCATGCACTTCTTGTCTCAGGACATAAGAAGAAAAAGCACACAATAAATATGTATAGTTTTTGCATGTTCAAGTTTAAGTGGTTAGTTTGTTGATGATCAGTCTACTCTTTTTTCCTTTAATAACATGGTGTCGTACAATGCAGGTACACATGCTGTTACCAGGCATCTGAGCAACTCCATATCTACTGACTTGTGATACTTATTAGGGAGACAAAGAAGAAAGAAGATCTAGCCCTTTCATGTAAGGAATTGGGACTCTCTACATCTGTCTTCTAATATGAAAAGCATTCAACTTCCCTTACCATGGTCTTGGTCTATTCAAAACCATTACATTTTTCCCTCTTTGGGCCTCAATCAGAAGGGACGTGGACCCCCACACACATGTGTTTATAGTTTTATTGTGTTAGAGTTAAACCCTTTCCTTTTTATTTAGACAAAAATAGGGAAATGTTGTGGGAAAATATTTGTACACTGTGAAGATATGTCTCTGCCAAGGCACCTTCTGATTCATTTAATAAAGAGCTGAATGGCCAATAGCTAGTCAGGAAGAATCTTGAGCAAGGATTTGGGGCAGGGCAGGGGGAGAGACTGACACAGACGGGGGATATACAATATGGAGGAGAGGTACGAGCCATGTGGCAGAATCTAGATTAATATAAATGGGTTAATTTAAGTTATAAGAGCTAGTTGGTACAAGCCTAAGATAAGGCTGAGCTTTCATAATTAATAAGAAGTCTCTGTGTCATTATTTGGTAGCTAGAAGTAAAAAAAAATAAAAAAAAGTCTGGATACAGTTCTGTGTGCCTAGTCCATGTATTGTGTGTGTGTGGGGTGCTCCCTAAAGGCTCAGGGTTCAGGTAGTTCCTACAGAAGTAGTCAGGACTCTCCTACTGAGTGTTTTTTGGGGAGCTACATCTAAGCCAAGAAGTGGTCTGGGGGACTGATGTATGAAGAGAACAGAGGATGAATGTCAGAGTTAGTGACACAGCTACTATTTGTTCTGACACCCTCCCTTCTATCACCTGTGGAATATTCCATTACACTGTGTGAATATACTTTGCTATGTTGGTTTAATAAAGAAGCTGACTGACCAATAGCTCAACAGAATAAAGTTAGGTGGGAGAGCAAAACTGAGAATGATGGAAAGAAGGGTGGAGTCAGGAGATTCACCAGCAGATGCAGAGACAAGATGAGCATGTTATACTGAGAAAAGTGCCAGGTGGTGGTGGTGCATGCCTTTAATCCCAGCACTTGGGAGGCAGAGCCAGGAATTGTGAATTTGAGGCCAGAGTGAGATCCAGGACAGGCACAAAAACTACACAGAGAAACCCTGTTTTGAAAAAAACAACAACAAAAACAAAACAAAACAAAAAACAAAAAAGAAAGAACGAAAGAAAGAAATAAAGAAAGGAAGGAAGGAAGGAAGGAAGGAAGGAAGGAAGGAAGAAATACGGGTTTATTTAAAAATGTAAGAGTTAGCTAGTAATAAGCTGGGCTATTGGCTGAGCATTTACAATTAATATTAAGTTTCTGAGTGATTATTTGGGAGTGGTCACCTGCACAGAAAAACTCTGCCTACAAATAGTGCCCAAATGTTCAGCAACTGCATCCACATAAAATCTGAGAGAGCTTGGAAAGGGGTTCTAGACACACAGAAACAGAGCCAAAAACAGTTTCCTAGTCTCATGTCTCTCATGCTGGCTGTGATAGATGGGCGTTTCTCCTGGCCACTGCCTGCAGGCTTGAGCCACCAGCACACCATGACATAGCCTCCCACAGTCTCTCATACTGGTGCAGTACAGAAAAGCATCTCCCAGTTTAAAGGCTCATGTGGTCAGAAAAGGATTACAGATACACAATAAAGACAGATTTAGACAAAAAAAAATACCCCTGAATGGGTTACAGTGTGTTTAAAAATATACATAGTCTTGGAAGAAAGAAGAGAAAGGGTATATAAAAATAGTTTAAGAATAATAAACTAGGTTGGGGATTTAGCTCAGTGGTAGAGCACTCGCCTAGCAAGCGCAAGGCCCTGGGTTCGATCCTCAGCTCAAAAAAAAAAAATAGTAAACTAAAGTCTTTTAAAAAAGGGAATAAAGTATTATAAAAGAAAAAAGACATGTAAAGTTGGAAAATACACAGAGAGTCTGGATCCTGTATGTTATTGTGTTGTTTTTGAAATTTTTGGCTGCTAGGATACACTGGATTGTGAGGGCTGTTAGATTAAATAAACCTATATATTTTGAAAATGTCTTGAATTCAGAATTTAAGTCAAAAGATATATTGCTTTGGGGAAGAGGTTGTGCTTTTATTTCCATGGGAAATTAGGCTGTGGATTCATTTCCAGTTAAAGAAAATCAGGTTTGATCAGGGAAGACCCCCCTGAAATCTTGTCTACAGACATTAAAAAAAAAAAAAGAAAGAAAGAAAAAACTAGAACTACAAGACACATGACATACATTTTACCTGCTCACATTTAAAACAAAAAAATCATCTTTAACTGACTTGTGCACATCACATATCCCATACTTGTAATGCACGTTACCTTTAAAAATTCACATATTTTCAGAACAAGAAGAAAAAACACCAGTTAAAAACAGATGACCAGCCAGGCGGTGGTGGCACATGCCTTTAATCTCAGCACTCGGGAGGCATAGCCAGGTGGATCTCTGTGAGTTCAAGGCCAGCCTGGGCTACCAAGTGAGTTCCAGGAAAGGCACAAAGCTACACAGAGAAACCCTGTCTGGAAAAACCAAAAAACAAAACAAAAAAAACAGATGACCCAGATGATCCAATATCTCAGAGTACCTCTGTTACAATTTTCTCCAAATTCTGCATCCAGAACAGCTTCAAGTTTGATGGCTGAGATGATCCAGCCTCACAAACTACTCCAGCCAAGATTTAACAATTATCCTGATTTTCTCAAGGTTCCCCCAAAAGCATCAGCATCTCCAAACAACAGGAAGTAGTATAGAGAATGACACCCAAATTACCAAAACATAGGTCATAGATGTTTATTATCATTTAACAGGGGTTGGTTACAAGTTGTTATTGGTCATAGTTAAAAAACAACAACAACAACAAAAAACAAAAACAAACAAACAAACAAAAACCCAGGTTGGGTATTTAGCTCAGTAATAGAGCACTTGCCTAGCAAGTGCCAGGCCCTGGTTAGATCCTCAGCTCAAAAAATAAAAAAATAAAAATAAAAAATAAAAAAAAAGCTAAACAACAGAGTTAAATTCAAAAATCTCTTTCTAAAGAAAAATAGGTAGATATGATGTAGAAATGATGAGATAAAAAGGCAGATTATTGAATCCACTTTTTTTTTTTCTGGAGCTGAGGACCGAACTCAGGGCCTTGCGCTTGCTAGGCAAGCGCTCTACCACTGAGTTAAATACCCAACCCCTGAATCTACTTTTAAACTAAAAAACTAACTTCAAAATATTTTACATTGGTATGGGTTTTGGTTTATTGATACAAATTTAAAGTTAATTTTGTTATACTGTATGTATGTTTCTACTCTTGTTTGGGGTATTATGTTTATGCATCTCATTTAAAAATGTAATATATAATTAAGAAATACAGATTAATAGTCATCTATAATAGTCAAACTTACAGTATGTTAGGTATGTTTTCAAGATCATACACAAATATATTTAAATAGATGGTCTTCAAACCTTGAAAGATCTACAGAATATAGCATTTAAAACGTTTAATCACCTAAGGCTTTTCATGACAGTGACACATGTCTGCTCCTGACAGCACCAATTTACTTCAGAGAAGGTGATGGGCATGTATGGTGTGTGCTTTCTTTATGGAAAATGCTAGCCATTTGGGCAAAGAAACTGCCCTTGCCTCAATTGCTGACATTTACTGTCCAAACTGGACCAGTAGGATGCAAAAAAAGCAACTGACAAACAAGGTAGGACAGTCCTTTAAAATTCCCTGCTTCTCAGAAATGTCTGCCAGATAGACTAGGTCTGTAGGCCAATGCTTGATGCTCCAATGTCACAGAAGAACTTAGGGTGACTGTCCAGGCAGCCAGATGTCCCTGTCATTAGGTAACATTTCACCCTTCTGGGGGATGGTGTTGAAGTCACAGTTTTCCTTAGTTATGATAAAAGGTAAATTAAGTATAAAACTTTAGAGTCATAAAGATAAACTAGATAATAGAATATTATCTCTAATTTTGCCAAATACAAATGAACTAGATATTATAACTATAATTCTTACTTGATAACTATTTTTGTTGTATATAATCTTACTATGTTAAAGTTAAAAATCTTCCTTTTTAATTAGACAAAAAGGGGCAAATGTGGAATATTCCTTTACACTGTGTGAATATATGTTGCTGAGATTGGTTTAATAAAGAAGTTGACTGGCTGGGTTGGGGATTTAGTTCAGTGGTAGAGCGCTTGCCTAGCAAGCGCAAGGCCTTGGGTTCGATCCTCAGCTCAAAAAAAAAAAGTTGACTGGCCAATAGCTCAACAGGATAAGGTTAGGCAGAAGAGCCAAACTGAGACTGATGGGAAGAAGGACAGAGTCAGGAGAGTCACTGGCAGGTGCAGAGAGAAGCAAGATAGGCATACTGTACTGAGAAAAGGCACTGAGCCATGTGGCAAAGTGCAGGTAAAAAATATGGGCTAATTTAAAATGTAAGACTTAGCTAGTAACAAGCCTGAGCTATTGGCCAAGCATTTACAATCAATATTAAGTTTCCAAGTGATTATTCGGTAGTGTTCACCAGCACAGGAAAACTCTGCCTACAATCACCTACTGTGCTCATGGAGGAGTGAACAGCAGAGCAGCATGGTGATGTCTTTCTCCTTTGCTATCTTCCACCCATGAGGCTATGCTATGGTCTCCATTTGAGATCTGGCAAACCTCTGCAGTGGCAGGCTCCCTACCTACCCTAAATCTAGCTGAAATGCCAGCACTGGCAGCTACTTCCTTTCAGCTGGAAACCATGTGGTGTTTTTATACATTTTCATCATCAGCCACAGTTGCTGCTTTTTGAAAAACAAACAAACAAACAAAGTGAGACATGGTGGCACACACCTTTAATCTCAGAACTTGTGAGGCAGAGGCAGGCAGATCTCTGAGTTCTAGGCCATCCTGGTGTACAGATAAAGTTCCTGGACAGTAAGAGCTACACAGAGAAATAACAACAAAAACCTATTGCAATACATAACCATCAGAAACCAGTCCTTGTGTTTTTAAGTTTCTGGCCTGAAATTTGAAAAAGTCTGTCCTGTGCAGATTGCATCCTCTTAAGATAGCACATGCCCAGAAATGGAGCTAACATGGGAATGGTGCCAAGGAGTGAGGAGAAAATGCTTACTCTGTGTCTGGAGCAAGATGAGTCCTGTCAGGAGAATGGGGTCAGACTGGGTGTTAACAGAGCAGGACAGATGTGGGAGAGCTCAGAGGAGGGCTGGGTGGAAGAGCAGAGACTGCATCCTCATCGAAACCTGCACACTGGTGTTCATGGAGGCTGTGGTGGTGGTAACAACCAAAGCTGGGGAGCATGGAGGTATCCTTCAATAGGTGAAGGAGAAAGTACTGTGTTCCATCCAGACAATGGAAGGGATTTCAGTAATGAGCTACTGAGCCAGGAAAAGGCATAGAGGAGCCTTAAGAACAACTTCAGTAGGGCTGGAGAGGGTCAGGGTTCAATTCCCAGCACCCATATGGTGGCTCATGATTGCCTGTAATTTCAATTCCAGATCTGATGCCTTCTTCTAGCTTCCTCAGGTACTGAATACGTATGGGGCATAGATAGACATACATACAGCTAAAAGAGAACACATTTCTGGGCTTGGCATGGTGGCATACACCTTCAGTCTCAGCACTGAGGAAGCAGAAGCAATCCAGTCTCTATGAGTTCAAGGCCAACCTGGTCTACCTAGTGAGCTCCAAGCCAGGCAGGACTACATAGTAAGACCCTTTTTGTAAAACAAACAAAAAATACTATGAAAATGCTATGTTTAGGCTCCAACCGTGGTATTTTGAAAAAGACAAGTCTGTGGAGACAGGGAAAAAAATGTGGGGACTGCCAGGGGATGGGATGCTGAGGCAGAGGATGGGGACTTAAATGGTAAACCGTGCCATTCTGCACTTGTCAGATCCAGAGAACATGCACCAAAAGCAGTATGAGCTGTGGGCAATGGGAGCCAATGGTGATTCTGTAGGGTTTTGGTTTAACAGAGACACCACCCTGGGCAGGATTCTGCTAGAGGGAGCCCATGCATGTGGGGGTTGGGTTGTCAAGGGCATTTGGGAAATCTCTGTACTTGATGTTCAGTTTTTCTGTGAAGCTGAAAAGGCTTGTTTTGTAAAATAAGCAAAGGATTGGGCTAGGAATGTGGTAGAGTGCTGGTAACCAAGCACCCACAAAGTCTTGGATTGATCCCTAGCACCACATAAACTGGAAGTGGCCACACCTCCAATCCTAGTACTCAGGAATAGAGGGGTAGAGGTAAGAGGTTCAGTTCATGAGCACCCTCCACTATATTGTGAGTTTCAGGCCAGCTTGAGATACAAGCAACCCTGCCTCATTAAAAACAAATAAAAAAGGCAAGTGATTACTGTGCCAGGTGTGCTGGGACATGCCTGTGATCCTGGCACTCTGGAAGAGGAAGCAAGAGGATTGGCCAATGGGTTACATATTAATACTGTCACAAACAAACAAAAATCGAACCAAGCAAATAAACAAGTGTGAAAAAGAATGCTAGGAATTTGTCCCAAAAGATCAAGGTCAATTGAAATGTTTTGGGCAGAGAGAAAAAAACAGACACACTGAGGGCTGGAAATTGCCTAGTGCCATTTTCCTGCTCACAGCCTCCTGGCACCTACCTTCCTGCCCTATAAAAACCCTTTCTTCCTTAAGATAGTCGCCTCCCATTTCCTCACTCCATGGCCACTATGTGGCCCTACAGAGATGGATGTGTGCCTTGAGGCGCATGACTGATATGCTGTAGGGCACGTTTCATCCTGAGACAGTCGTCAGCATGTTGGTCTCAGGCCATCTGACTAGTTACTCCACTTCTGCAATCTCGGTGCAGCACGCCTGAAGTTATTGCCTCACCAAGCAAGGACAAATAAACAGCAGTGGCCACAGCTTAGCACTCCCTGGTAGGTCCCTGGGGATACTGTTCAGCCTCAGTATGGCTGTGTCTGACTTTCAGAGCCCGAGCTGCTTCCTGTTCTGAACATTCTCTGGCAAGTACAGTCCAGGCTTTTATCAAAGAACACCCTTTCCTTCCCCAGGGATCTCACTTTGGTGCCAACTGGGACACTGTACCAGTACAAACTTGGGACCTAAAGTGTGTGCATGTTGTTTACAATTCTGAATATTTCATCACGCCAGTTTCTAAAAATAACTTTGTGTGGCATAGGCGCCACTGTGAATTCCTGGAAAAGTGGGTGTTTTCCTGGAGGAGGGAAGGAGCCAGAACAAAGTGGTCAGTACAGCCTGATGCAGGAGAGTCCTGCCAGAAAGGTGGGAGACTCCCAGCAGGTTCCTTGGAGTTAAGCTACCCTTCCTATCTCCCAAGTCAGAGGCAAATCTCTTGGTAACAGCCAGTAGGGCCGGACTCTTTTCAGTTACCCACTTCTGATTCTGTACTATGGAGAAATAAACCCTTGTTGTAATCCCTTTCTCCCACTGCCCTGTGACCTCTCCCAGCCGGGTGAGAGTCACATCTGTCACTTCTGCCACCCTTGGCTCATGCACCTTATCTTCTTTTTGCTTTGGGCTGTCACTAAGGCAATTATTATGCCATGGCCAGTGTGGTCATCCAAACCCTCAATTTTATTCTGGCTCTGTGCTCAGGAAAAACTGTACTGTTTGCCAGGGAGGTCTGCTGTGATGGGTAGTTCTATTTTTTTATTTATGTTTAAATTATTTATCTTTGTGTATGTCTGTGTAAGAGTATGCCAGGTGTGTGCAGGTACCATTGGAAGCCAGGAGAGAATATGGGCTCCCCTTGGACTACAGTTGGAGATAGATGTGCCACTGGGAACCCAAACTGGGGTTCAGCAGCAAGTGATCCAAACTGCTGAGCCATTTCTCTAGGATTCTTCCCTTAAAAAGATTTGTTTTTGTTTTGTGTGTGTGAGGGTGTTTTGTCTGTGTGTATGAATGCAGACCACAAGTGTGTATTGCTTATGGAGCCCAGAAAGGACATCAGATCTGGAACTGGAGTTACAGATGGTTGTGAGCTACCATGTGGGTACTGGGGATTAAACCCTGGAAGAGCACCCAGTGTTCTTAACCCCTGAGTCATCTCTCCAGCCCCAATGGTTAATTTTATTTGTCAACTTGACACACCTTAGAATCACCTGAGACCAGAGTCTCAGTGAGGAATTTTCTAGATGGGCTTGGCCTGTGGGGAATACCTCGGAGGGATTGTCTTGATTGCCTTAGTTGCTACGGTGCAAAGCACAACTTCTAGGTTTGGAGACTTAGACCTTACAAGAATAGAGGAATCAAGCAGAGCGTTAGGTGCACACATTCTTTACTCATGACTGTGGATATGGTGTGACAGATGCACGGCTCCTGCTTTGACTTCCTGGCAGTGGTAGACCATAACCTCGGAGTGTGAGCCAAAATAAATCCTTTCTTCCAAAGCTGCTTTTTATCAGCCTATCTTATCTCAGCAACAAAAACAAAATTAAGGTATCACTCTCTTTCTACTTCCTGTGCCCAGAGTAGAAACAAGCTTCAGTATAGATTGAAGTGTGAGCATAAAGGGAGAGTGAGAAGAGGAGACTGTGGAAAGGATGGCACACCCCCCACATGTGAGCGTGGCTTCTGGAGAGTCACCACTTAGCTTCCAGCCTGATGGAGCCTGCATCCCAGTTGCTTGCTCTGGTTCAGACTGTAGACACTCTACGTAAAGGAAAGCAGCTCATCTCAAGGCCAGGTGTTGCGTACAGGACTGTAATCTGATGGGCAGCTCAAAATCATAGTGAACTGGAGGTCAGTCAGGGCTACATGAGACCCTACCTCAAAGCAAAATAAAACAGTCTCAAAAGTCAAATGAGCCAGGCAGTGGTGGCGCATGCCTGTAATCCCGGCACTCAGGAGGCAGAGGCAGGTGGATCTCTGTGAGTTCGAGACCAGCCTGGGCTACAAAGAGAGTTCCAGGACAGGCTCCAAAGCTACAGAGAAACCCTGTCTCGAGGAAAGACATGCTTGCCTTGGTTACAGGCAGAGCTTCCATAAACAGGGACATCATAGTCCTCATTGATGTGTGTGTGTGTGGGTTACTGAAGGGCATATAATGGGAATATTAAGAGCCTAGATAAGGCTACCCTATGACAGATAACCTTACAACCACTTTAATCTTCCCCTATTAAATTTTTGTTTTGTTTTTCAAGACAGGGCTTTTCTGTGTAGCCTTGGCTGTTCTGGAACTAGCTCTATAGACCAGGCTGTCCGTGAACTTACAGAGATCCACCTGCCTCTGCCTCCTCAGTGATGGGATTAAAGGCATGCTCCATTCCCCCCTGCCCCCCACGCCCAGTTAGTTTATAGATCTTAATTGGCATTTTTATTTTTGGTCCTGAGTCAGGCAACACTTCATGATAACATAGAATAAATGTGCCAGGGAGCTGAGCAGAGGAGTTGATTTTAAAAGAGGTCAGAAGGATACAGAAGACATAAAGCTGATCATGTCAGTTACATCCCCTATAAGGTAGAGAAGAAAAAGGTCCACAGGGACCAGTGAGATGACCCAGCTGGCTTAAAAAAAAAAATGCCTGGCCTGAGTTTGATTCCCTAGAATTTATGCACAGTGGAAGGAGAGAACAGAGTTCACCAAGTTGTCTTCTGACCTCCACATTCCATCCCTGGCCCTGACAACTCTGCCCACCCCCCTACTATTACTACTACTACTACTATTAAATTAAAACCATACAAAACAAGACAGTTCCCTTGTTTTTAACTTACTGAGTTTGGTTTTGTCTACATGTATGTCTGTATACCATTTGCTTGCCCAGTGCCCAAGGAGGCAAGAAGAGAGTGTGGGATCCCCTGAAACTGGAGTTACTGTGATGAGCCTCTATGTTAGCAGGTCAAACCTATGGGTCTCCACCCATTTGGGGGTTTGAATGACCCTTTCACAGGGATTGAATATCAGATATCTTACATATCAGACATTTACATTACGATTCATAACAATAGCAAAATTACAGTTACGAAGTAGCAATGAAAATAATTACAAATGGTTTGGGGGTCACCACCACACGAAGAACTGTATGAAAGGGTCGGACCATTAGGAAGGTTGAGAACCACTGCTCTATGCGGCTCTGGGAATTGAACCTGTGTTCTCTGCAAGAGCAGCCATTGTTTTTAACGTCTGAGCCATCTTCTCCAGCCCTATAACTGCTATTTTCACATGTGTATTCCTTTAGGATAATGCTTTGTGAACTGAGGTCCAGGAGAAGCATAACCTACATTAAAGATCCTGGCAATGCCTGACCTTGGCTGAGAACATGTTGACTTTGGAGAGGGAAAGCTGTAAGTCAAGAGCCAAAATGGTCTTGGGCTATCTTTAGCATCTTTTAGAAGGTATTTATTATCCACCCCAGGATCTGCCCTAACATCCTCTTAACTAAGGGTAACACTCTTGGAATGTAGAGCTCACCTTGCCTGCCTAGCCTCCCTGCCCTCAAGCTCAGAACTTGACATGATGGCATCTAAGCCCAGATGTTCCCACCATCCTCTTATCTACCCACCCTCATCTCCTGTCCTCCACCTATGCATTCTGTCAGCACATTGATTTTTGGCTTTCTGTTTGGTGACCGTCAAAGTTTCTATAACCCTAAGTGGGTGTGGAAGAGCCATGTTGTAATCCTAGTGTCATGGAGGCTGAGACAGGAATATTGCCATCCATGAGGTGGAGTCCAGCCTTGGCTTCATAAAGCGACCTTGTCTCAAAAACATAATAAATAAATAAATAAATAAATAAATAAATAAATAAATAAATAAATGTGTGTGTGTGTGTGTGTGTGTGTGTGTGTGTGTGTGTGTTAGAAAGTCATTTAGGATCATTTGATCCTTGTTTCTGGGCTGTTGTCATTCTGTTCTTTTTCTTTTTTTCAGTGTTAGACATTGAGCCCAGGACCTCACACGTGCTAGGGAAGAAATTTACACTTAGCTATATCCCTAGTCTTTTTTTTTTCCCTCCAGATGGTCTCTTGTAACTCAGACTTAACTTTGAACAGAAGATCTTCCTGCTGCTACCTCTCATAGGCTTCAATTACATGTGTGGGCCACCACTAGATGATGTGGCTTTGTTGGAGTGGGGATGGCCTTGCTGGAGGAAGTATGTCACTGTGGAAGTGGGCTTTGAGGTTTCCTATGCTCAGGATACCACCCAGTGTCTCAGATGACTTCCTCTTGCCCACAGGATGTACCACTCTGAGTTATTCCTCCAAGCATGCTGCCATGCTCCCTGCCATGATGATAACAGACTGAACCTCTGAAAGTGTAAGCCAGTCCCCTCAATTAAATGTTTTCCTTATAAGAGTTGCTGTCATGGTGTCTTTTCATAGTAATAGAAAACCCCAATAAAGACATCGTCCTATACTTGAACTTACTGCATGGCTCAGGCAGTTGAGGTGACTCATGTGGTAAGAGTCCCTGTCAGCAGGGACTCACTGTGTGGAAGGAGAGAACCAATTCTTTTAAGCTGTCCTCTGACCTGAAGAAATGAGCATGGCGTAAGCATTCCCACACATGTGTGAATAAAGAAATTTTAATGAATTTATGATCTTGTCTTAGCTCTAGAATGCGAAAATTATACGTGTGAATTGCGACATACAGTCAAATATAATTTCTTTAAAGAATAAATTACTAGCCCAGTGTGGGGAACCATGCTTTTTAATCTCAGCACTAAGGAGGGGGAGGTAGAGGCAGGTGATCTATCCTGGTTAACATAGTGAGCTCCAGGGCAACCAGGACTACACAGTGAGATCCATCTCTCTCTCTCTCTCTCTCTCTCTCTCTCTCTCTCTCTCTCTTCCTTTTTTTTTTGAGACAGAGTTTCTCTGTGTAGCCCTGGCTGTCCTGGAATTCAGTTTGTAGACCATCCTGGCCTTGAACTCACAGAGATCCACCTGCCTGACAATCCTATCTCAATAAATGAATAAAATAAAGAACTTAACATTTTCTGAGTTTTTAATTTAAAAATATTTTTGCATTTATTACTTATTAACATGCATGGTCTTGGCATAAGTGACTGTCAGAGGCTAACTTATGGGCATGAGATTTTTTTCCTTCTGGGGACTGAACTTGGGTTGTCAGACTCAATGGCAAGGTCCTTTACCTGCTGAACCATCTCCAAGGTCCTTGTTTTATTTATTTATTTATTTATTTATTTATTTATTTATTTATCTATTTATCTATTTATTTATTTATTTTTGTCTGTCTATCTATCTATCTATCTATCTATCTATCTATCTATCTATCTATCTATTGTGACAGCATCTCATGTAGACCAGGCTAGCCTCAAACTCACTATGTTGGTAAAGCTCAGCCTTGAACTTTTGATCCTTCTGGCCGACCTCCCAAGTGCTGGGATTATAAGTACATCACAGCTAGCTAGAAGTTGTTAATAAATGTACAAGGTTTCTGAGCTACACTACTGGCATTATTTGTTTAGTCATCTGGGGTATTGTGGCAGTTGAGGAAAGGATTCACTGAGACTTTCAATGGGTATGGGGTATGTAGTGGTTTGAAAGAAAGTTGCCCCCAAGGGAGTGGCACTATTAGGAGATGTGGTCTTATTGGAGTAGGTGTGGTCTCGTTGCAGGAAATGTGTCACTGTGGAGGTGGGTTTTGAGGTCTCATATAGGCTCAAGCCACGCCCACTGTCTCAGATCACTTCCTGTTACCCGAGAGTCAAGATCTAAGGCCTTTCAGCTACTTCTGCAGCACCATGTCTGCCTGCACACTGCCTTGTTGAACCCTAATGATAATGGACTAAACCTCTGAAAATGTAAGCCACCTCAATTAAATGTGTTTCCTTTCTAAGAGTTGCCATGGCCATGGTGTCTCTTCATAGCAACAGAAATCCTAACTAAGGGGTAAGTTGGGAACTTCACTCAGGAACTGTAAAGTTTTCCCAGATAGATTTCTTTTCTTTTGACAGGGATTCACCACGTAACTTGGCTGGCCTAGAACTCACTCTGCAGACCAGGTTGGCCTCTCATTCACAGAGATCCACCTGCCTCTGCCTCTATAGTGCTGGGATGAAAGGTGTGCACCAATAAACCAACTGGCTGCTTTGACAATTTTTATTGAAGGGTCTGGCGAGGTGGAAAACCCCTTTCCCTTGAAAAACAAATGTCTACAATACTCAGGAGGCAGAGGCAGGTGGAACTCAGTGAGTTTGAGGAGAGCCTGGTTTACATAGTGAGTTCCAAGACAGCTAGGACTACATAGAGAGACCCTGTTTTAATTAATTAATTGATTAATTGATATATTTCATGTAATACAATCCTATTGTATTACATGAAATACATAGAATTGTATTGCATGAAATACATAGAATATACAAATTCATAGAGACAGAAAGATTAGGCGTTATCTCAGGATGGAGAAGAAAGGAATATAGAGCAATGATTTACTAAGTACAGAATTTCTGTTTTGTGTGATGGAAAAAACCCCACAAATGGACAGTAGTATCAGGACATAATATAATGAATGTAATAAATCAATATAATTAATGTAATTAATGAATATCATAAATATAATTATTGAATGAATACTGCAAATGTAATCAATGAATAACAGAAATGTAATTAATATCATGAGTGTAAATAAAAAATAAATAAATTACAAAAAAAACCCCAAAAAACCAAAAGTTGGTAGAGACAAAGAAGCTAGACATAATATCTTCAAGAGAGTTTCTGCTACCTTGAACAGATCTTAGGAAATTATGAGCCTTATTTATTAAATATACCTAATAATAAAAAAGATAAACATGTGTACTTATAAATTCCTAAACCCTTCTAATCCACGTTTTTCTTTCTTTCTTTCTTTTTTTTTTTTTTTTGAGACAGGGTTTCTCAGTGTAGCTTTGAGCCTTTCCTGGAACTCACTCTGTAGCCCAGGCTGACCTTGAACTCACAGAGATCCGCCTGGCTCTGCCTCCTGAGTGCTGGGATTAAAGGCATGCACCACCACCACCACCACCCGGCTCTATCTTCTTTTTTTTAGTATATTGTTGTAGAGAATTTCCAGGCCATTTTCTTTTTCCCTTTGTTATTCAGGCACACATAACTAGGCAACTGGGGATTGAACCCTGGGCCTTGGGCATGCAGGACAGGGTGAGTCTATCACCAAGCTGCACCAGGGCTCTTGTTTCTTTCTTGCATGGTGTGGTAGTATGCCTGTAATTCCAGCACTTCCAAGGTTGAGACAAAGTGGTTTGGTGCTGGAGCTCAGTAGTAGAGAATGTGTTTAGTACCTGGAAGGCCCTAGGCTGGGTCTCCAGCACTGTAAGAAAGAAAAATTTTGGTTGAGAGTGGTGGAGCTGTCTGTCTGTAACCCCAACACCTGGGGGAATGGGACAAGAGGATGGAAAGTTTAAGACTAGCCTAGGTTACACAGTGAATCTGTCTGAAAACACATCCAACAAGGTCTGGTGACATAGCTCAGGGGCAGTGTACTTGCCTAACATGTGTTAGGCCCTAGGTATAATCTCAGCACTCCAAACAAAACAAAAAAGAAATCATAGCTGTACAACTGTAATCTCAGAACTGGGAGGTGGAAACAGGAATTCAAGGCTAGCTTTTGAAACACAGACATTTCAAGGCCAGCCTCCATTATGACAGCCTGTCTGGAAAAGAAAATCCACCCAAGAAGTTGCTTCTTGTGACCCATCCACAGCTTCTTTTAAGAGTCACACTTCCCTTCTCTATCCCAGAACTGTGTGGAGAGGGAATTCCAACCTCCAAGAACAGAGGATTGACTGGATAGGGTACAGGAACAGTGCAGAATCCTTCTCAACACTGTCCCTCCAACGGTTTCTCCAATTCTGTTCCCTTCCAAAAATGTTCTGTTCTTCCTCACCTGCAGCCTGCAGCCTGCAGCTTGCCATAGCACTCCACAACTCGCCATCGTCGCTGCAGCAGAATGCTGGCAATTATTTACGTACGTACGTATGTACGTACGTACGTACATATGTATGTATGTATGTGTGTATATATTTGCTTTATTTTAGACAGTATGTATGTATGTATGTGTATATATTTGCTTTATTTTAGACAGCCTCACACTGTGCAGCCCAGCCTGGCCTCGAACCAGGGCTTGGACTACAGGCATACATAACCACTCCAGGATTGGGGTGGTTTCTGAAAAGAAATCGTATCTGTAAGCGTGCACAGAGACAGCGAGACCACCGTGTGCTCCCGTCGCTGGCGCCCGCAGGTTCGGGTCTAGGGGCACAGAGTGGGTCAACCGCGGGCAGCAGGAGTAGGCTCCACACCTATGCCACCCGCACTAGAGCCTGGCAGTTGGTTCTCCACGCCACGCCTATCTCAGGGCCCGCCCATGCCATGCCCACTTTAGCCCGGCTTCAGGCCCCTCCCCTAGCGCCTCTGCAAAACACGCACTTCGGCGTGTCCCAACGCTCCGGCATCAGGCCTCGCCCCAAGCCTCTCCCCTACCCGCGCAAGTCCTTGTCCCAATTGCTCGAGCCTCAGGCCCCGCCCCCAGCCCCCTCGGTTCCGGCGCTTAAAAACAGCCGCCCTCCAGCGCACTCCGGCCTCAGGCTCCGCCCCTTTCCCACCCTGGCTCCGCCCTGCGCACGCGCTGCACGTGCGGCACGCGCTCCGCGTTCCTCCTCCACCTGCAAGCCCCGCCCCCCAGCCAATGGGCGCCGCCGCCGCGTGCGTCCTGCCCCGCCCCGCCCCTTGTCCCTCAGCCCCGCGTCGCCTGGCCTCAGAGCCGAGCAGGCTGCCGGTGGCCCTCGTATCTCTCAGTGACCGCCGCTGAGGCCTGCCCTGCCGCAGTTGGGCTCGGGCTCTCTTGCCGAGCCACCATGTCGCAGAGCGGGGAGGAGAACCTGCAGGGTGAGGCTGTGGGCCGAGGGGGACCGCGGGGGCGGCAGGGTCGCGGGCCGGGGTGCGGTGCATGGAGGCCGCGATGCTGTGAGGTGCGGCCGGGGCTGGGCGATGAGCCTCGGTGCATCTTACGGACAGTCCCTTTACCGTCAGGCCGGGCCGAGCCTTTCGTGGTCTGTTGTTCACACTGTCAGTCGTTCTGTGTCTTCACAGTCTCTTTAGGTCAGGCAAGCCTCGAACTCCCTGCGATCCTTTTTCTTCAGCTTCCTGAGTCAAGCTTACATTACAGGCCTTCCGCTTCCCCCACGCCTGGTTCAACATTGTTTAAGGGAGCCAGAGGTTTCAGGTTGAATTTTCAGTGCTTTGATTGAACTCATTAGTATTTATGGTCATAGTGCCTCTCACTTTTCCTACTTGGTATTGGCTATAGATCCAGGTCTGGATGTGCGAGGAAAGAGCTCAACCACCGAGCAACACTACCAGTTTTCATTTTATGCTTTAAGACATAGTGGCTTTGAACTTGGAACCTTCCTGCCTTAGCCTCTGGAGTAGCTGGAATGAACAGTTTGCCCCGCCCCATCTTTATCCCGGGCTTGCTTTGTCATCTCTTCCTAATGGAAGAGGAGGGTCTAAGGCTTCAGACCACTGTTATCTCTTAGAGTTAAAAGATAGTTATCTTGCCGGGCGGTGGTGGTGTGATGGGGCACACCTTTAATCCCAGCACTCTGGAGGCAGAGGCACGCGGATCTCTGAGTTTGAGGCCAGCCTGGTTTACAGAGCCAGAGTTCCAGGACGCCCCAGGCTGTCCAGGAGACAGACAGTAGGGCTGGGGGTGCAGCTCAGTGTGGAAGAGCTACAGACAACACAAAAGTGGGGTAAAGTGCTTATAGTTCTGCTCAGTAGGCTCACTGTAAGCAATGAAGTGATTTGTAGGTTTAGAAAATGGAAGCTAGGCTGGGTGTGGTGAGACATCTAAAATCCCAATATGGGGAAGGTGAATCTGAGTCTTGACAAGTTCAAGGTTAGGCTGGACTACACAGCAATACCAGGCTAGTTAGAGTATGTAGCCAGACCCTGTTTCACAAACGAACAACAAAAAGGCTCTCTTGGCATGCAGCCTTTACCAGGCTAATAGCACTAAGCAGACAGCTGTTAGTTTTGCAAGGCCACCTTGAGTGGTATGTGCCATCATACATTTCTGAGAGCCACCTGGTGGGTCTGAGTTAAGAGCTCAGCCTTAATCCTAAGGACCCAAGAACGGGAGGAGGATCCTGTTGACCTTTGTATTCTCTGAAGCAAGAGTTCGCTAAGTAAAATGAGCATGTAAATAAACATGAGAGAGCCATCTAAACCTTTAAAGTGAGTGCTTTAGCTTTTTTTTTTCCCCCTAAGACAGGGTCTCACTATTCCTGAACTCCCAGAACTCTGCCTCCCTTGTGCTGGGATTAAAGGCATGTGCTATCATACCCAACTTAGTGTGAAGATTTGTCTTTTATTTTCGAGACATGGTTTGTGTAGCTCTGGGTGTCTGAGAATTTGTTGTAAACGAGGCTGTGTCAGGATCGAACCCAGGGCCTTGCACTTGCTAGGCAAGCGTTCTACCACTGAGCTAAATCCCCCAACCCCAGGATCTGTATTTTAAAACTACAACCACGTTAGAAAAAAATCTTGTAATTCAGGTTTTACTCCTTAACGTTGAACAGTTGCAGTTTCTCCTTTGATAGACTGTCTTTTCTCTTAAAAATGAGACCAAGGATGTTTTATAACATTTGCTGTAAAGTCATGTTTGTAGTTACTGAGATTTTTATTTTTAACACTGTTATGTAGATTTCATCTCTGGAAGTTTCTGGGTACTCTTGAGAGGTCTCAATTACCTCCTAATTCCTTGACATACACTTTGGACTGCTGAGTCATTGGCAAAGCGAGGCTGTCATTTGTCATTTCAGGGTTAAGATGATTTTTGTTTTTCTGCTTTGCTTATTCTATAAAAAGATGGTTACCGTGTGGAAACTCACGCTAAGGATTTGGGCCATTGTTTGGGGTGTACGTGCAGCCCGGCACTGGCTCACCGTCTAGCCCAGGGTAGGAGGGGTCATCTGAGTCACATGGTGTATCTCAGCTGCCCTATGAAATGTGAATCCCAGCTTGGAGTCTGAGCTCCTCTGCCTGCCTGTTCCGGCTCACTTCTTGTTTACTTCTGAGGCTGAGAGCTGTGGAAGCCTTGTTGGTAGGTGGGACAGCAAATATTCCCCTTAGCAACCTCTGGGACTAGTTTTTCTGAAGGTGTTACCCACAAAACTGATTGATTCTGCTCCTTTTAACCTCTGCTCCATCTTATTGAAAAGTGTTTAAAAGCAGGGCTGGCTTTTTCTTCTTTGTATGACTTCTGGCATGCAGGAGGGGAGATCAGCTTCATGATATACTTCTGTGCTTTATTTGCTACCTGTCCCTGAAAGGCCCAGTATATAGACTCTGTAATGTCTTCACTCAGCTACCCTGTCTGCAACTGGTTCTGATAAGTGATTCTGTGATTGCAGACAGACTCAGGCAGGGTTGTATGAGAAGAAAAACATTATTTGACTGAAGAGGTTCCTCCTAGGCTCTAGATGAATTCACCTCTGCAAATAGTCATACTGAGATCCAGAGGTTAAGTGGAGATAGGGATGACTACTTGAATTAAGGACATGCCACAGATTGCTCAGTACCAGAGGGATCCCTGGGGGCACCTGACTCAGGATGCATTAGACAGGCACTGCCTGGCAATAGACAGGTTCACTAGTTAGTCTTAGAAGCCATTAGCTTAACTGGACATGATGCAAGCCTGTAATCCCAGCATTTGGGAGATGGAGGGAGGAAGATCAGGAGTTTAAAGCCAGTTTGGCCACACAAAGCATGGTCAACAAAACAAGTGTGTGTGACAGAAAAGGAAGCCAGTAGCCTGGATTGTCTACCAGGGAGATTCTGTTCAGAATTATTTGCCAGCCAAGTCTCTTGTTCCCCTCCTAAGTCAAGTGTTGAGACAGCAAAAGTCACTTCTGGAGAAGACCTGTGTGATTTGGGAGCATTGCTTCCCCTAGACTTGGTGCTCCCTTGCTTGGCTTTCTTGGAATGCTATAGTACTTGCATCATTCTCCTCTGGCATTATATTTCTGTTTTGAGGCTGTGTGCCTGCCTGCTCCTCTCTGAGGACCTCTAGCTCTGGTTGGATGCTGTCTCTCTGCTCGAGTTTGTCAGTATATTTGCTTGACTCTCTAACTCTGTTTTCAAGTTGGGCACATTTTCTCCAAAACTATGGATTGAGTCCAGCCGCTCCCAGGAAGTAGGGTGGCCTTGAGAATAGGGACCCTGTGTTTCCTCCACATGGGAGTCTGTTGGCTGTAGTTATTGTTAGGCATTGACAATCTACAATTTTTGCCTTGGGATATAGAGGGTAGTACACAGAGGGATTCCTTCCCTGGATTGTCATTATATAAGCAGCCTGGAAGGCAGGCAGGTAGAGCAGCCCTGTAATTTCAGTACTCTAGTGGCTAAGGTAGAGATACCCTTTTTATTTAAAAATTTTTTTTGAGACGGTCTTGTATCCCAGGCTGGCCTTGAACTTAGGGTAACTTTAAACTTTTATTCTTGACTCCATTTCTAGAGCACTAGGATTGCAGGCATGTGCCAATACACCGTTTATGTGGTGCCATAAAGTGACATCTGTAAGTAAGCATGCTCTTCAAGGACTCTAGTCAGCTGAACTACACTCAAGGAGGATCCTAACTTGGATGGCTGACCTAGTTTCACTTCTGACGAAAAACAGCAGAGGAAGGGTTAATTGTCTTACTCTCCATTATTGAGGAAGTTGAGGGGCCAACTCAATGAAGCTAGTTACATCATATCCACAGTCAGGAGTGGAGAGGATTTGAGTGCACCCATGTTGCCTGCTTGCTAGTTTTCTATTTAGCTTTCTCTGACTTTTTCTTGACTAGGGGCTGGATTGTCTTATATCATTTAAGACAAGTGTTCCATGGATAGACCCATAGGCCAACCTGATCTAAATAATTCCTCAGGTAGACTCACTTCCTATGAGGTTGGCAAGATAATTCAGCAGGTAAAGGTGCTTGCTGCTATACCTGTTGATCTGAGTTTGGTCCCTAGAAACCCACATAGTAGAAGGAAAGAACCAATTTCTGCAAGTTCAAATATAATACTTTAAAAAGCCCTCTCTTCTCAGTTTCTAAGTTGTGTTAAGTTGACAAATTAAAACCAACTAACACAGTGGCCAACCTGGTTTATACAGTGAGATTCTGTCTCCAAAACCAAATGAGGGATTAGCGAGATTGTAGCAGTTAAGAAGAGTACTTACTTGTTCACAGCCTTCTGTAACTTCAGTTCCAGGGGAGCTGATGCACTCTTCTAGCTTCCTTGAGCACCACTCACATACATGGTACACTAACATACATGCAGGCAAACCGCTCCTACACGTAGAGTAAGAACACATTCTGCTTCTTAGAAACTTGAGTTCACCTCCCAGCGGCTCTGGACTCAGGGAGATGTCAGTTGTACTTACTTGCCTTGTGTCTTGTTGGTGTGGTTCAGAGACAGGGAGAGAGGGATGGAAAATTGAGATGAGGGCTTCGGGGCCAGCAGCACTGCTCTCTTTCTGTGTTGACTGAGGAAAATTTTTGTTGCAATCCTGGCTGGGCAGTGGTGACGCAGGCCTTTAATCCTAGCACTTGGGAGGCAGGCAGAACTCAGTGAGCTGGAGGCCAGCCTGGGCTACAGAGCTCCAAAGCTACAGAGAAACCCAGACTCAAAAAACCAAAAATGTTAAGAAGCAATCCTGTGTTCTTTACCTTCTAAAAACGCTTTAAATTTTATTTACTTATTTTCTTGCTTATATAGCCCAGGCTGGCCTTAAACTTGCCTTCAACTTCCAGGTGTTCTATTAGTATTATAGGTGCATACCCAATCTTTCCTGTTTAAAAAGATGGATGAATAACTGCAGGGTGTATGTAAATGAATAGTCGTCTCTGTTTTCCAGGACTTACACTTCCTATCCAGTCACAGGTTAATGATAAAACTCATTCCTTAGTAAATCATTCCTAGAGCTTTTGGACCCAAGGCTTTTGCAGCAGATCATTATAAATGGGATTTTTTTTCTCCCCTTGAAGGTGCTGGGCCTCCTGATGATTTTTGAAAGTACTGCAAGACATGAATCTGTCGTCCAGTGCTACCAGTGTGAGGACTGCAGGACCAGGACTCTGCTGCACTGTGATGAGCCCAAGTGAAGGGTCTTGTGCAGGGAACTGGCTTCCTCACAGACAGCAAAGGACTGGAGCTTAAGCTTGCTAGCTCCCACAACTTTGAGAAATGACTCCTTTTTAAGTCTCTGTGGAGTACTGTTACAATAATATAGATCAGGACAGAGACAGGGGCTTCCTGCATGCATTGTCAGTTACCCCTTGTGCAGTAACTCCTCCACAACTGGCTGTTGGCTCAGTTCCTGACACAAGCTTCTAAACTTGTGGGATTTCCTGAGTGTCTGGTTTTTGTTTTTATATTTGGAGATAGGTCTTCCTTTATGCACCAGCCTGGCCTCAACTCCTGGTACTCCCACGGCTGAGACTGACATGAAACAAATCTCTTAGCTAGGGGGGATTTATTTGATCCTGTTACTCAGGTCCATTTTGTAAGGAGCCCCTAAGAGTATGCTAATGAGAGGACTTACTGGGGACCCAGAATAGCTAGCCTCAAGCTACAGTTTGGTCACTAATAAGTTATCAGAGGGTGGAAATTTAGGGCCACCAGGGAGGGAGGAAGCTGAAGGATGATGGGCTGTTAAAAATATAAGAAACTGCCACTACGGCCCTGCTTTGAGCCAGAATGTTCATGGAGCTTTGGAGTTGACAACAGGAAGGTGGTGTTCCTTGCCCTTTGTGTGTGTTTCATCTGGCTGCTTCTGAAATGTATCACAAACTAAGCAACATGTTTTCTTGGGTTCTGAGCTCTAGCAAAGTATTAAATCTGAGGGGTCTGTGGGGACCCTGAATGAGTCTTTTTTTTTTTTTTAATTTTTAATTGACTGAGCAGCAGTGTAGATAGTTTGTACTCTACTTGTGACTGGTGCCTGATATGTGGTATCCTGTGGGTTTCAGCCTTTAATTTATGGGATTGGATACTAATTTTAGGAGATACTGTCAGAATAGTATTAAATCCTTGGACTCCTGATTGAAAAAGTCTACATTTGCCATCAGGGTTGGGTGCTGGGAAGAAGATAACACAACCTCAAACATTTATGTTAGATTCCAGACGAGGTTTGGATAACATTAAGCTTCATCAAATAAATTGGGACAGGCTCAGATTCTGAATACTAGATTGACCTAAACAAAAGGAACGGCCCATAGCTGAAGCTATGTACCATTCAGTAGACTTAGCTTTAGGATGGCTTTGAACTCAGAGTAACATTACTGCCTTAGTGACTCAGAACTGCAGGGGTTCTAGGTATGAGCCACCATCCCTGGCTTCTGAGTGTCATCAGTCTGAAGGGAGGAAGACCAGCAAAAGACATTTGAGTGTCTGGAATTGGAATGTGGGGATTTGCAGATCTCAGAGGGTACTGGGGCCTCTGTTTGTGTGCAGCTGCTGAGAGGCTCTGGACTCTGCCCTTCTGAGTTGTGTTTTGCTTCATGTGGGCTAGACCTGCTTCTCCATGAGGCAATCTGAGGCTAATGAGGAAAATTGTTTTTATTTTCAAGTTTGGGTTGTATGATTTGTTAGCTTACTGAGAGGCTGTTGATGGTATAAACTGTAAATCCAGTTTATTTCTGGGCCTTTGATTATTTTTTTCCTGATAGATGTGATGTGTTGATATTCTACAACAAGTATACAGGCCAGGTTTCTGAGTATTAAAACACCTCTTTTTGGTGTTCTGGAAAGTTGTATAGCTGTTCTTGCTCCCAGAGCACGTGTATGTGTGTTGTTTTGCTTTTGAGACTCACTGTGTACCTTTAGCTGGCCTGGAACTGGCTCTGTGTAACAGGCTGGCCTCAAACTTGCAACAATTCTGCTTCTTTCTCCTGAATTCTGGGATTGCAGGTATGCCCATCATGCCTGGCTTTTTAAGGGGGAGTTTGTTGGCTTTAGAGGTCATGGGTAGCACAGGGTGCAGGCTTCCTTAAACTGGTAGCTGAAGGTGGTCCTGAACTCTTAAGTCCTCCTATCTTTTTTTGGATTATAGGTGTGTGACACCATGCATAATTACTTTTTCTTTTTGGAGATGTGTGTGTGGGGTGGTTTAGAAACAGAGTCTTAATGTAGAGGAAGTTGGCCTTGAACTTGAAGTGACTCTTGCCTTTTCCCTTCCTCCCTTTTGGTATTGGAGATTGAAACTAGGGCCTCTTACAAGCTCTACTTCCCCAACTGAGAGTGAGTTGATTAGAAGTGGTTCTATTCCCTCCCTCCCTCCCTCCGGTGTGTGTGTGTGTGTGTGTGTGTGTGTGTGTGTGAGAGAGAGAGAGAGAGAGAGAGAGAGAGAGAGAGAGAGAGAGAGGGAGGGAGGGAGAGAGAGAGAGAGAGAGAGAGAGAGAGAGAGAGAGAGAGAGAGAGACTGAGTTTCTCTGTGTAACAGTCCTAGATGTCCTGAAACTCAATTTGTAGACCAGGCTGGCTTCAAACTCACAGAGAGCCTCCTGCCTCTACTACCTGAGTGCTAGGATTAAAGGTGTGCCCCACCACTGCCTGGCCCATTTTTTGTTTTTCTAAGATAGGGACTCTATATAGTCCTGTCTGTCCTTGAACTTGATAGGTAAACTAGGCTGGCCTCAAACTCACAAAGATCCTCCTACCTCTGCCTCCCGAGTGTTAGAATTAAAGTCATGGACCACCATGCCCAGCCTACCTCTTATCTATTAAATGATTTTCTTTTTTGTTATTGCCTTGTGTGTGCATGCATATGTTCATGCAACAGGCACCTTTACCCACTGAGCCATTTTAATGGCTCAACAAAAGATTTTCTATAAACAAATGGACCTATGAATCAAAATAGAGAAATCAGCCTGGGCCCAGGATGAGGCCTGCACTTAAACATACACTCAGATTCTGCCAAAGAAAGCACCAGGGGCCAGCAAGATAGAAGGGGCCTGCTGTCAAGCCTGACAACCTGAGTTCAATCTCCAGGGCCCAAATGATAGAAAGAGAGAACCCAACTATTGCAGGTTGTCCTCTGACCTCCATATGTATACCATGCACAGGTGTCCACATATCTATACACAAACACTAAATAAATAGAAAGCAAGCAAGCACTATAGGGTGGGAAGCAGAGGCAGTCTGCAATAAAAGATTCCCCTGTTGCCAAACATAGCATTCAAATCCAGGAGAGTGAAAGTCAGACCAGTAATCAAGTGTTGGCACAATGTGAAATAGCACAAACTCATGCTGTGATTACGTGCTGGTTCAACTGCATCAGAAAGTAGTTTGTGAGCATTAATCTATTAAAACACTGCATTTCACCCAGTAACCCCATTCATAGATACATAGTAAAAATGACTATACAGACGGTTATAGGTGGGAGTGTGTGTGTGTACACATATACATACACACACACACACTATTTATTTTAAAGGTATATGGTGGTATTTTATTTGTGCTGAAATGTGATTTTATTTGTATGGTGTAATAAATAAAGTTACCTGGGGATCAGAGCTAAGAGCAAGCTATTTAGTAGTGGTGGTGGTGGTGGCACACGCCCTTAATCCTGATGACATGGCATGCAGAGTCTGTGTATTCAAGGACACAGCCAAGCGGTGACCCCAACCATAGAGACCTGGAGGTCTGTATAGACAGGCAGTGATGAGGAAGTCATGTGGTTGGGTTTAGAACCAATGAGAAGGCAGAACAGAAAGGCAATAAAAAGACAGACACACAGGAAGAAGGTCTCTCAGGGGAAGGACAGCAGTGAGTGGTAAATAAGGTGGTCTTAGCTCTTGGCTACTGCTCTGATCTCTGGGCTTTTAACTTTTTATTTGCCTCTGTGTTTCTTATTTAATGAAACTGTTTAGAATTACATCTACAAAGATAGGAACTTTGTAGCAAACTGATCTCAAGCTTGGCAGTCCTGCCTTAGCCTTGCTGAATATTTAAATGTGTACCACCATGTCCTGCTGAAAAATATCCACATGTACACACACAAACATTTGTCACACAAACTGGGCCTGCCTTATGATTTTCAAGGCACGTATGCTGGCACTAGCCCTTGATTTTTTATGGTTTTTCAAGACAGGGTTTCTCTGTGTGGCTTTGGAACCTTTCCTGGATCTCGCTGTGTAGACCAGGCTGGCCTCAAACTCACAGAGATCCGCCTGGCTCTGCCTCCCGAGTGCTGGGGTTAAAGGTGTGTACTACCACCGCCTCGCTTATTTTTTTTTTTTTTCTTTTCCGAGACATGGTTTCTCTCTGTAGCTTTGCACCTTTCCTGGAACTCTCTTGGTAGACCAGGCTGTCCTCAAACTCACAGAGATCTGCCTGGCTCTGCCTCCCGAGTGCTGGTGGTGTTGGAGAACCAAACTGTATCCCTGGACTTGGCATTTTTAATGTGTGTTATGCTGTACTTCTATAGTGTAAAAGATTTGTCTAAGTGAATACTTGAAAGGTAGATCCCTCTAGTGAGTGAAATAAAACCAGAAATTAACTATTCTGTTTCAAAACTCGCTAATCTGATTTCTGGTATAATTGCAGACCAACAGTCATAAATGTGAATTTCACAGAGCTTCAGGGCCATATGACCTGGAATGTGAAAATAGTTTAAGTCTTTAGTAAGACATGTTGACCCATGTCTGTAAGCCTAGCTCACAGAAGGGGCCAGACCTCCAGTTCTTTGCCAGCCTAAACAAGATGCCCATCTTGGTCCCTGGTAAAGCAACAGGCTTGTAGAATACCTGCATGGAAGGACTGTCAAGATACAGTGCAGTGTCTCAGCCTCAGGAACCTTGCCCACTGGACCTAAGAAGAACAGCCGACCAAAAATGCAAATGTCTAAAGTGGGATTAAATAAAGTAGGGCCTAGAGTGATGGCTTATCATGTGCCACCTTTGGAATTTCCTGGGGATGTGAGTGGGCAATGCCCCCCCCCCCTTTCCCCCTCTCTTTCTTATTTTGGAAACAAGGTCTTACTATGTAGTCCTGGCTGGCCTTGAACTCAAGAGTATCTGGACTAAGGTATACATCATCAAGTCCCATGAGTGGGCAGATTTCTAACTGCTCTTTTTGTTGTCTTCAGGTTCCTGGGTAGAACTGCACTTCAGCAATGGGAATGGGGGCAGTGTTCCAGCCTCTGTCTCTATTTATAATGGTGACATGGAAAAAATACTGCTGGATGCCCAGCATGAATCTGGACGAAGTAGCTCCAAGAGTTCTCACTGTGACAGGTAGGTTTTCTGGATGTTTCTTACAGTGTTGATGTTCCTAGCAGATGGATAATCACAGTTGTGCATGGTTTTGTGGGTGGGCCTCCAGGTCTAAGGCCACATTTGGGAGTAACTCCAGCAGCAGTTCTGGTACAAGGAACCCTGGAGTCTTTTGGGGAGGGAGTGATCTAGGGCTCAGTCTGGAGGGAACATATTAAACCTAGGGACAAATAACAAAGTCCATTAATACACCCCTCCCCCTTTTTGAATCTGTTCACTGTGAATACTGACTCTGAGCAGTTTCCTTCATGTCCCCCAGCTGGCTTGTTTCCTAGGTAGCACTACTCGGGCTTGAATCCAAGGTGTGTGGCTGAGAGTCAGTGATCGAAGGTCAGATGCTTTGGAGGGCTATGCAACAGATCATGCAGAAGGGTGGGGCTTCCCTCAGAACTGTCTAGCTGGCTCCTGTGTGATCATTTGAAAAGACTGAGGAATTGTTTGGACTGGTCTGGTGTTAGGCAGAAGGGAAGAGGCATACTACTGAGGCCCCTCTACAGTCCTCTTTATTGAGGCATTAGCCCTGCTTGGAATTTATGCTTCTTATGACAGAATTAACATGCTGCTCTGTTTTGTCCATTTCCTAATCAAGCCCACCTCGCTCCCAGACACCACAAGATACCAACAGAGCTGAAATAGACACCCACAGCTTTGGAGAGAAAAACAGCACTCTGGTAAGCCATAGGTAGGAGGATGCTATAAGGTTTATTAGCACATCATCAGTCTGGTGACTTTTGTGTAATATCTCTCACACACACATACACACACCCCACTACCTTTGCTCCCCCTTAGTTTTTGAGAAAGGGTCTCATTGAACATGGAGTTCACCAATTTGGTTAGACAAGCTGGCAAGTGAGCCCTAGTGATACTCCTACCTCTGCCTCCCAGGGCTGAGATTACGGAACTGTTCCACTGTGCCTGTCATTTTACAGGAGTGTTGGGGATCTGTTTTTCAAGTTTTTATTTATGCATATATGTGTGTCTGTGTGAGAGAATGCTATATATATATGCAGGTGTCCAAGGAGTCCAGAAGAGGATATTAGGTCCTCTGGACATGAAGTTACTGACAGTTATAAGCTGCCTGGTATGGGTGGTGGGAACCAAATTCAAGACCTGCATGAACAGCAGAATTTTTTGTTGTTGTTTTTTTGAGACAGGGTTTCTCTGTGTAGTTTTGGTTCCTGTCCTGGCTCTTGCTCTGTAGACCAGGCTGGCCTCGAACTCACAGAGATCCACCTGGGTCTGCTTCCTGAGTGCTGGGGCTAAAGGCATGCACCATCACTGGCCAACTTTAATAGAGTTTTTAAAAATAGAGTATTTTAAATTATGTGTGTCTGTGTCTATATGGTATGTGCACATGACTGCAGGTGTCCAGAAGCCAAAGGCATTGGATCCTCTGGAACTGGAATTATGGGCAGGAGCCAGCCATCAGATCTGGGTTCTGGGAACCGAATTTGGGTTCTCTGGAAGATCAGCAAGTACTCTTAAAACCACTGGGCCATCTTCCTAGCCTTACACAGCTTCTATTTTTAAAACCATCTTTTAAAAATTAGTTAATTTATTGGGAAATCCACTTTGCTAGTGTTGAACTGGTTATAGGTGTGTACAGCTACACTTGGCTTATGTAGTGAGTGTGGGACTAGCACCCGGGATCTTGTGCATGCTGGGGAAGCATTCTGCAAACTGAGCTACATCCCAGTCCATGAGCTCACTTTTCTAATATTAACAGAAACTTAATTAATATTTTGTGCTGTTACATAATTTTTAAAATGTAGCTGAAATTGTAGTCTGCTTTTTCTCAAAAGCATCTTTTAAACTAGCTTGTTATAATATTCCACTTATTTAGCTACACCTGTTTGACTCTTTAGAATGTTCTCATTTTCTTCTGCTAGAATAGGTTCTGGTGTTATCTAGGTCCTCATGACACTACAACAATGTTTCTAGTATTCTGAGGTGGAGTCTTTCCTACTCTATAGCTTAGGCTGTACTTCAACTTCCTCCTGCCCTAGCACTCCCAAGTGCAGGAACAGAAAGGCATGTGCCACTGAACCCTGTTGATGTGGTGTTGGGAAAGGAACATGCAGGACTCTTTGTACTTGGTAGGCAGGTGCTTACCATGTTGCTAACTCAGCTACATCTCCAGTCCCTAAACCTACTACATTAGCAGACTGAGTAGGACAAAGTAGGAGTGACCATAAAGGACAGCTTGTGTGAGACAAGACTAGGTAACTGTACACTGGGGGAAAGGGAAACAACCAGATGTTCTAGGATCTGTTGGTTACTGGATATGAATTTATGTTGATTGCAGGAGACCCCAAGAGACACTGTGCTAGTTAAAGTAGGTGTTTATGGTGGCAATGGATTTTTGGCTGAAGTCGGATTCAGAGTAGGTCCAGTGGTACCTGAGCTCATCCTGTGGTTATTTCCCCAGTCCCAGAATGTTTATTTAGGATAGATATACTTAGAAGTTGGTAGAATTCTTTTTTAAGTTTTATTTATTTAATTTATTATTGGGGTTTTCCCTGCATATATGTCTTTATGAGTGTGTCAGATCCCCTGGAACTGGAGTTGTAGTTGTGAACTCTTGGGCAGAATTCTTGCATTAGTTCCCTGACTTGTGGAGTGAGGGCTGTTATGGTTGGAAAGACTAAATGAAGGCCTCTGCCAGGGAAAATAGTGAATCAGAAGTGGACAGCTGTAACATTACAACCCCTTTCTGAGACAATCCTGAAAGACAACCCCAGAGAAGGGAAATCTTCACAGTGGGCAAAAAAATTTGGGCAGTATACATGGTCATACATTTTGTTTGGAAAGAGAAATGACTGTTCACTGAATTCATATAGGCTGTAGCCAGTAGATTGGCTGGATGGTCAGGAGTTTGGAAAGAGCATTACTTGAAAATTGGTGAGAAGGACATCTCAGACAGGAGTATGTGTTACAGATTTCTCCAGATGGGAAAAGGATGTAAAAATACTTATGTTCCATGTAAATGCTCATTGAAAGGTGACTTTAGCTGAAGAGGAGTCCAGTAATCAAGTAGAGAGGATGACCTGTTCTATGGAGAGTGAGCCTCTTTCCTGAGCCATTCCTTTCATTGCCCAGTGGGCCTGTGAACAAAGTGGCCAAGGTGGCAGAGATGGCGGTTATGTGTGGGCTTGGCAACATGAATTGCCACTCACCAAGGCTGACTGGCTACATACAGCTTCTGCTGAGTGCCAGAGCTGCCAACAGCAGAGACCAACACTGAGGCCTAGAAATGGATGGCACTGTTAGAGATCTAGTGGCAGGTTGACTACACGAACCACTTTCTCCATGGAAAGGACAACACTTTGTCCTTCTTTGAGTAGATTTTTTTTTCTGGTCATGGATTTGCCTTCTTGCACATAATGCTTCTGCCAAAACCACCATCAGTGGACTTACGGAATGCCTTATCCACTGTATTCTACACAGCATTGCTTCTGACCAAAAAACTCACTTCACAGCCAGACAACTGTGACAGTAGGCCCACGATCATGGAATCCACTGGTATTACCATGTTCCCCCGCCATCTGAAGCAGCTGGCCTGATAGGTGGATTAACCTTCTGTACACAGGGCCAATTAGGTGGCAGCAACCTGGAGGGCATGCAAGGTTCTCCAAAGGTGGTATACCCTTTAAATCAGTGCCCAGTATATGGTACAATTTCTTCTGTAACTAGGATCCATGGATTCCACCCAAAAATCAAGGGGTGGAAAAGGGAGTAGTTCCACCTATCATTACTCCTAGGGAATCTTTTTTCTTGTTCTGTAACCTTAAGTTCTGCTGGTCTAGAATTTTTTTTGGGGGGGTAGTGGTGGTGGGCGGTTCTGCCACAAGACACAGCAAACATTCCACTGAACTGGAAGCTCATTTTGTGATCCCCTTAAGCCAAGAAAGGCAAAATTCCAAGGCTAAGAAAGGAATAGAAGTGTTGGGAAGGGTGATTGATCCAGATTACCAGGGGGGAATTGGATTGCTTCTCCACAGTGGAGGTAAGAAACATGTCTAAATGCAAGGGATCCTTTGGAGCATCTCCGGGTGCTACCATGTCCTGTGATTGAAGTCAATGGGAAACTATAGTAATCTAATCTAGGTAGGATGACAAAGGGCACAAACTGTTCAGGAATGAAGGTATGGGTCACCCCAAGCCAGGAAAAAAACCAAGATTCCCCGTCGTACTTGCTGAAAGTGGAGGAAATATGTTTATAATGCATTTGCAGTTGTACATGGGATAGTTAATACCATGTTAGCTGTAGTTATGGCCTGGTTATTGTTTTCATTTGGAAATTAAGCATGGCATAAGGAGATATGGTTATGTGTTAAGTTGAAAGGGGTGAACTTGTGATGACTATTCTTGGTTGACATAACTTGACAAATCTAGAATTAACTAAAACCCAAATGACTGGGCATAGCTGGGAGGGATTTTTTTCTTTTTTCTTTTTTTTTGGAGCTGAGGTTCGAACCCAGGGCCTTGCACTTGCTCTATCACTGAGCTAAATCCTCAACCCCAGAATTTTATTATTATTTTTTAAAGATTTAGTTATTATGCATACAGCATGTATGACTGCAGGCCAGAAGAGGGCACCAGATCTCAGTACAGATGGTTGTGAGCTGTCATGTGGTTGCTAGGAATTGAACTCAGGACCTCTGGAAGAGTAGTCAGTGCTCTTAACCTCTGAGCCATCTCTCCAGCCTGGGGATTTTTTTTTTTTTTTTTTTTTTTAATTAAATCATTTGAAGTTGCAAGACCCACTTTGAAGTTGGAAGACAAACCTTCCATCTAGATCTTTGAGGTGGGAAGATCCACCTTTAATCTGGACCACACCTTCTCCTGGCAGCCTATAGAAAGGAAGGCCATAAGAGGACATAAGAGACTATGGGTACTGTGTTGAGCTTACTGACCTGACCTCTGGTGTGAATGTGGAAGCTCACTTGTTTTATTAATACTTACTTTTCCTTAGTCTGAGGAAGATTATATTGAGAGAAGAAGAGAAGTTGAAAGCATCTTGAAGAAAAACTCAGATTGGATATGGGATTGGTCAAGTCGGCCAGAAAATATCCCCCCCAAGTAAGTGTTTTCAGTATCATGGGCTCTTCTCTTGACAAGAGGACATATTGATTGGTAGTTTCTTTCCACCCTAGGGAGTTCCTTTTTAAACACCCGAAGCGCACAACTACTCTCAGCATGAGAAACACAAGCGTCATGAAGAAGGGAGGCATTTTCTCAGCAGACTTTCTGAAGGTTTTTCTTCCATCTCTGTTGCTGTCTCACCTGCTGGCCATTGGATTGGGGTAAGGGATGCTTCTGTGAGCACCAGCAGGGTGGGCCTTGGCAATTGTAGACCCCAGAATAGATGTTCTCACTGGTTTTTGAGAGAGAGAATATGAATGAATGAATGAATTTCACAAACTTACTCCCAAGTTGCTGTTATGTCAAGAAGTACAGAATATGTGCTGTGGAAGGCCCTTGCCCCTTTATCCACCATGTCTCACACAGGAGTTCTCATGTCCAGCCTCTTTCTTGTGCCACCTCTACAGTGGGTGGATGGTTCTGTTGAATTCTTGGCAATAGTGGAATAAATAAGGCCTCCAGGCTTTCTGATTTTGTATCAAGTTTAGACTAAAATAGACCAGGGAATAGAGCTGTGGATTCTCTAGATGAGACCCGTGCTGAAGAGCCAGAGCAGGCTACCAAGGGGACACTAGGGACTGGGACAAATGGATTCCCAGCTGGCTTCACAAGGGTGAGATTAGGCTTCATTCTTCCTGTGTCTACCTCCTGAATGCTGGGGTTATGGGCATGTGCCAGCACACCCCGTTTATAGGGCCCTGGGGTTAAACTGGGGCTTAATACATGGTGGCTAAGCACTCTGCCCAGTGAACTACATCCCCAACTGCTACTCTATCCTCTATCCACAGGGGGATGATTTCACAAGACCATATATGAAGACAGTTGTGTGTGTGGTATGGCTTTGATTTATTGGAATGGCCTGGATGGCACTGTGGGCTTCTGGCCTCGGCTAGTTGGGGATATGTTTTGGGTTGAAGGCTGTGTTGTCTGCTTATTATTTTTCCCCCAAAAGCTGTTTGTACATCCAATCCCAGTCCTCACTGCCCTTAACTCCTGTACTGCAGACCCACAGATGTACAGACCCTCCTGTAGAAATGGCTTCCTGGGTGCCAGAGGCTCCTGAGCTTGCTGGGCTGGAACCCTACCTGCCTTCATCCCTTCCCCATGTGTAGTTCTCTCCTGGTACTTGGTCTCATGGTCAGGTGCATCCAGTCACCTGGAACTTTCCTCATAACTAGCAAGTAGTAGGGTTCAGTGGCACTTGGGAGGCAGAGGCAGGGATCTCTGAATTCCAGGCCAGCCAGGGTTACTTACTCCCTGAGAGCTTGTCTCAAAATACCAAAACCGAACAGAACCAGCAATGGGAGGACCTGTGGATAGAGCCTAGGAATCTACATGTTCAGTACCCAAGCTGAGTTTCTCTTCAGGAAATCATTTCTGCATCCAGCTCCTACCTACTGTCTCTGTCCTGCATCCTTCCCAGTCTCAGAGCTTGATGGTGCTACCCCACCCAAGATCTCTTGGCAACTTGCAGTCCTTTGAGATGAAAGCTACCCTCCTTAGTTCCAGATAGCTCACTGCCCACAGTCTTACTTCTCTCAACCCCACACAGACCTGGCCAGCTAGAATTCTCTCCTGTCTCCTTTCCTAGACTTTCACTCCCCTCTACTTGACTGGGGAGAAGGGAGGCTTCATGACTTATTCCTTGGTTGGGCTTTGATGTTAGTAGCGATGAACTAACTGGATGTGAAGCCGCCTGTCTTGGGGTGCAGCTGTGTAGCTCATTTTGCACACTGAAGGAATTGCGAAGTTCTATAGTGATAGCATTTGTGGTTGTTTTGTACTGTGTGTGTGTGTGTGTGTGTGTACAGGGTGGGGGTGAGGGAGCAGTCCTGGGGTTTAAACCTGTGTGTTAAGGCCCTTGTGCGTGGTAAATAGGTACCATATCATTGAGTTTCAATCCCTGCTGTTGGGTTAGTTTCTTCTTTTTGTACTTTGTCTTTTGTGCCATTAGAATATAATTGAAAAAAAACAACAAACAACAAAATTAACTTTTAATTTAAGAAAAATTAGACCAATATGAAATACATATTTGATCACTAAAACACTTGATAAAGATTACAGATAATCATACTTTAGTAAGTATAAGATGGCTAGTTCCATTCTGCAAGCTGTAATCACAATGACCTGCCTTGAGAATTGTGAGACCTGATTGGCTGCCGTTCCTTTTCTGTCTAGAATCTACATTGGAAGGCGTCTAACAACGTCCACTAGCACCTTTTGATGAAGAACTGGATCTGACTTTTGTTCACACAGTGAGGATTCATGTCTGAGCTGTGACAGATAACTGAAGAACTAGCATGATCCTTGGGTGTCTGCACTACGTGTGTTTATTTGTTCTGTAAATGCAGTGTTCCTGATTTAGTTAGACAATATAGACTAATATCATGACCTATAATTATACCTATGGGATCAATTAATAAGCATGTCAGACTGATACCTATTGTAGCATTTATTAGTAAATTTTCTTTGAATATTAGATATAAATAGTATAAATAATTTTAATATAGTAGCAATGGTGTATTTAAAAATTATCTATAATCTTAATTCAGTTAAGACACTTTACACTTCAAAAGAATGAGTAAGTGATATTAAAATCATTAAAGGGTTTGTCCCAAAGGAATATTGTGGCCTTATAATCCTATTACATAGTAGAAGATACAAATGTAGTTAGTTAAACAGGTGTGTCTATGTGAATTACACAGCCAGCCGAAGCTAAAATTATCCACAAACCCCTGTGCAGCCTCATTGTCTGCCATCGCCGCCGCCTTGGGTTGTCAGTTTTGTTGTGGCACCTTCCCCACTCTGCTGCATTTAATCCCATTGTTTGTACTTAAAAATTTTATGTGCTTTTAAAATCAGCTGTATTGTAAGCAAATCTGTCTTACTTTAAAAGACTGGAAATGGAAATACATCTTTGCCAAATCCTTTGGAGATTACTGGATTTGCATATGAGTTAATCAGTATCCAGAGCTTCTGTTACTGCAGGCATATTGTCAGTCTTCCTCTTTTCCATAGCATGTTTTGAAAGGCTGCCTCCTTGACATGCTGTACATATCCTCATGTACTTGTTTCATTGTCCCACACTTAACTCAGGTGAGTTCAATAAAAGTCACATTTTAACAGTCTTTTGTTTATATTTACATGATTACTGGAAACAGCTTTCATTTGGAGAAAGATGGTGGGATGGTATCTCTTTTTTTTTGAGTATTACTGTGTAGCTCTGGATGACCTGAAACTCAGATCTGTCTGTCTCTGCCTCCCAAGTGCTGGAATTAAAGGCAAGTAGCATCACACTTGGCTCCTGAATTTTTATCTATCTATCATTTTGAGCTGAGGATTGAACCCAGGGCCTTGTGCTTACTAGGTAAGCGTTCTACCACTGAGCTAAATCCCCAACCCCTGAATATTTTATTTTTATTTTAAATGGTACACTGGCATATGAGTGTAGTGCCCTTTGAGGCCAGAAGAGGGCATTGGATTCCCCCGGAGCTGGAGTTGGTTGTGAGTCATGCTATAGGGTGCTGGAAACTGAACCATTTCTCCTGCAGCACCCTCCTACTGCTTTTTTTTTTCCCCCCTCCCTTTTTAACTGACAGTTGCAAAAGGGCAGTTTTCTCATGCTTCAGCCTTCAGGTAGAATGACAGAAATATATTTCCAAATGGCTTTAGTGAAAAGCTTTTCTTTTTTCTTTGCGATAGGAACTCTATATAAACCAGGCTGGTCTTGAACTCAAGAGATCTGCCTTCTGAGTGCTGGGATTAAAGGTGTGAGCTACTTGGCCCTGCATGCCTGTATGCTTCTAGTCTAGGTATGTTTTGTGAGACAGTTACTAAGTAATTTAGATTGGCCTGGGGCTCTAGAATCATTCTGCCTGTGGGGTCACAGGCTTGTCCCACCCACAACCAGCCTGCTTATGTACAAAAATGACTGCCTGGGGGATTGAGAGCTGGCTCAGTGGTTAAGAGCACTGGCTGCTCTTCCATGAGAACCTGGGCTTCATTTCTAGCACCCACAGGGGAGGTTCACAAGCATGTATAACTCCAGTCCTAGGTCTGCTGCCCCTCTTCTAGCCTTTGCAGGCACCAGACACAGAAGTCTTACACAGATATGTATGCAGGCAAAACACCCACACATCTAAATATAACTACTACTATTTAGTTACTTAATAACAAATTTGAAATGTAGCAAAATCCAGGCGTTTGACTTGAGAAAAACTGCTTTGGCCACTAATTGGTGCAGTTGATGATGCAGAACTATACTGACCTGCAGGTTTGAGCTAATGTAGTGTAGAATGTGACATGGCAGATGTGCAGATGGTTACTACTGTGGAGAAGACCTAGGAGCAGTACCTTAAAAATCCAGGGCATGCTGGAGGGATGTTCAGTGGTCAAGAGCACTGGTGTGGAACTCTAGCTAGGAGATCTGACACCTTGGATCTTCATGCATGTGGTTGGTATATTTCAAAGATCTGGAAAGAAAGAAAGAAAGAGAGAGAGAGAGAGAGAGAGAGAGAGAGAGAGAGAGCGAGCTGAGGCAGAAGGACCACAACATTGAGGCCAGTCTGGTGTAGCAGGCCTTTTTGGACCACCAAACCCCAAATTATGACACAGACTTATTAGTTATGAATGCTTAGCTTTATTTTATGCTTGTCCCACTAGCTCTTCTAACTTAATTTAACCTGTTTCTCTTCATCTGTGATTTGCCTCGGGGCTTTTTACCTTTCGTTTTTCTATGTTCTACTTTGCTGCTTCCTCCATGGCTGGCTGACTGGTGGCTGGCTGGTCCCTGGCTCTCACTCTCTCCTTTGAGCCTAGATTCCCCCTACTTATTCTCTCTGCCAGCCCCGCCTATCCCTCTACTGTCTAGCTATTGGCCATTCAGCTTTTTATTAGACCAGTCAGATGCCTTAGGAAAGGTGAAACAGCAACACATCTTCACATAGTTAAACAAAAGCAGCACGCCTTTACATAGTTAAATAAATGCAGCATAAACAAATGCAACACCCCTTTACATCGTTAAAGTAATATTCTACTACAGTCTGGTCTACATAGGAAAGTGCTATTAAACAGACTCAAAATAAATAAGCACAAGAATATGAAAATATTTAAGCTTCTGAGGTACCTTGTAGGATGAAAAGGCTGGTTCACAAAGCCATGGCACAAAGGAGCATGTTGCTAATATAGAAGGAACTGATTGATTCCTGGGATATAGCAAATAAAACATGAAAAATGCAAGCAAAATATGACTGTTAAAAGGACGCTGAAGATGAATGTTTGATCTAGGAAGTTTGATAGTTCTAAAGCAGGTCTACTCTAGTTTCTTACGGGTGTGTATGTTCTCTCCCCTGGAACTCTGGGCAAGCTGAAGGATAGGACAAGGACGTAGTGATGTAGCCTAGTTCCTGGGTCCATCCAGATTTAATGCAGGCAGCTGCTACTTTTCTATTGGGGCACTTTCTCTTGGCCCCGAGGCTCTATACTGGGAAGAAGCCAAACTGCCCAGTGGACAGGCCTCCCTCCAAGTCAATGGCTGGGAAGCTTGCTGGGAAGCTTGCTGGCCAGCTCAACCTGCTGCCACATTCTGACAGTCAGTCTTCTAGCTCCAGCTGATGCCACCTGCAGTTGAGCCCACAGTACTGCTCAAACCAAAAGAAATAGTCATCTTCAGGAGAAAAGAGCTGAAGACAGCGGAGCACACTTCCTCCTTTGTGTAAAAATCTGAGATGAATAAGCCAGAAGTAAATGGGATGTGACGGTCATAGGCGGTGAGTGGTGGGTGGAGGGGGATAAGAAGGAGTGGGAGGGGGAAGGGCAGACATAAGTACACACGGGCACTTCACTAAATTACAAGAGAATCACAAAAGCATGCTGTAGGAGGGGTTGGGAGACAAGCAGGAGCCCAGTAGCTGGCAAGTAGTGTCTGGACTAGATCCTACAAGGACATATTAGTAAACAGATGTTTTCTTGCCTCAGTAAAGTTTGCATTGTGAAACTAGGTTGTGTATATTAATACTGAGTAAAAAAAAAAATTAAGGGTAATTAAAGCTCAGTCTTTTATCTGTTCTATAAAGAAATCAGGCTGGAGTAGGCTGCTTGAAGCCTATGGTGGGATCTAACTGGATGTTTGGAAGAAGATGAAATGAGTCCAGCCAATTCTGCTTAGGGCACCTGGGACACAGTGACACCAAACAGTAGATCCTACACTTAGTGTCATACTCTAATGAGAAAAGCCTGGCTCACTGAGGAAGTCAGTAATTAGAGGAAGATAAGTCTGGAACTTGCCAGAAAGGAAGAGCTCAGATAGTAGCCACTGAAGTTGGAGACACCTGTTTGCCCATCCTGAAGGGCTCCCAGCTGGCCACATGAGTTATGAGGTCAGGATCACATATGCTCTTTTGCCCACAGCATAAAGCAGGTACCCCTCAATCCATACATGTTTGGCCAGGTAGCATTCTTCCTAGCAGAATCCCAAGTTAATACAAAAGGAGGGGATAATGGGAGTGGAAAATTACCACTAGGCAAACTACAGAACTGCTGACTTACCAATGGACAACAGTGTTAGCCTGTGAAAGCAAGAAGAGATGTTCTGGGGCCGGCAGGATGGCTTAGGGGATAGAGGTGCTTGCTGCTAAGCCTGATGAGTCCTAGCCCTGGACCTGTGAGAACAGATTCCTACAAGTTAGTCTCTGACCTCCACACATGTACCCAGCTCCTGTCAGGTTTTTGTTTTGTTTTGCTTTTTTAAAGATGTTCTTGTCTTTTTCCCAATTGTTCCACAAAACAAGTAAATGGTGCCCTTTTACTCACAGTGGTCCTGGGCAGGCAGCATCCGAACATTTCTGGAAGTGTAGATTCTGAGATACATGCCCTCCGGTCAGAGCTGTGGCCTTGAGCTGCTGTGGAGAGAATGGAGTTCTGTGAAGTGACAGAGCTACCTTACCTAAAACTGGGATGTCTAAAAACCTGAAAGCAAATTCAAGAAATATACAAGGATCAGATGCAGGGCAAGGACTTCAAAGTCTATACAGTATTGTTAAAAACTTAACTAAGAAAAAAACCCATCAGCCAGGTGGTAGTGGCAATACATGCTTTTAATCCCAGCATGGTGTCGGGGGACATAGGCAGGCTGATCTCAAGAATTTGAGGCCAGTCTGGTCTACAGAGTAAGTTCCAGGACAGCCAGGGCTACATGGAGAAACCTTGTTTAAAAAAAAAAAAAAAGAAAGAAAAGGTGGAGGAGAGGGAGAAAAAAAAAGCGAATTTTTGCTGGGCATGGTTGCATATGCCTTTAATTCCAGCACGTCAGAGATGCCAGGCAGATCTCTGTAAGTTTGAGGACAGCCAGGACTATAGAGAGACCTTGTCTCAAAAAAAAAAAAAAAAACAAAAAAAAAACCAAGTCAGGACTATATAAAGAGACCCTGTCTCTCAAAAAAAAAAAAAAAAAAAAAGGAAAAAGGCATATCTAAAACTGGGCAGTATGGTGTGGTGGCACCTGCCTGTAATCCCAGCACTTGGGATATGGAAATGGATAGCTTGAGAAACATAGCAACATAAAACAAGGTCTGGGGCATGTAGCTCAGCAGCTGGCAGAGTGCTCACCTGGCATTTGCAAAGCTCTGGGTTTGATACCCAGTATCACAAACCAGGTGTGGTGACACCTGGGAGGTAGAGACAGGAGGTTCACAGTCATTCTTGGTTTACATAGTGAGTGAGGCTGGCCTAAGATAAAGAGATGACTTTAAAGCGTTTGTTTTGAGACAAGGTCTCTCTATGTATCCCTGGCTGTCCTGGAACTCACTACATAGACAAGGCTGGCCTCAAATTCACAGAGATCTGCCTGCCTCCACATTCCAGAGCTCCAGGATTAAAGATGTGCCACAACGTCCAGCCTTCCTATCCCTCTCCCGCCCCGACCCTTTGTGAGGCATGATTTCATTGTATATCATGTTGGCATCAAACTCACTGTGACCCTCTTGCCTCAGCCTCCCAAGTACAGGCATGCTTTACAACACCCAATTCACCTAATAGTCTGAAAATAAGTACCACAGTGACAGTGGAATTTGGCCAAGACAAGTCACTGAACCTCTGCTCTATGACAGTGCTACCTCTCATCTTGGCTGTTCCCCTCCCAGGGTAGGTAGCTTTTGGTGGAGGGCCACTCTACAGTGCCCTCCAGCCACAAGAGCCAGGACTCATGCTGCTCAAGCCATGGCGTGAGGTCTAAGAGGTGGACAGGATTTTGTGCCTGAGTACCTTGCACCTGAAATGTGCAAGGCCCAACATCAGACCACAAGTTTTGCAAAAATCAAAAGCTTTCAAAAGTTATTTTCAGGGATTGGGGGTTTAGCTCAGTGGTAGAGCACTCGCCTAGCAAGCACAAGGCCCTGGGTTCGATCCTCAGCCTCCCTCCCCCCACAAAAAGTATTTTTCAAACAACTGTTTGGACACTATGAACTGGACATGCTGCCTTCAGTCACTCATCAGCTTGGGATTGCTACCAAAGTCTCATTTCACTTAATCATCGTCTCAAAACAGCCACAAAATTGAGTCAAAAAGCTTTCTTTAGAATAATGCTCCTGCACTCCAAGTTTTTCAACCTAACACTTGACTTCATGCCACTTTCAGGATAGCGTTTTGATAGCGCAGGGTCCTGTCTGCTCTGGGCGGTGGTGGCGCACGCCTTTAACCCCAGCACTCGGGAGGCAGAGCCAGGTGGATCTCTGTGAGTTTGAGGCCAGCCTGGTCTACAGAGTGAGATCCAGGATAGGCACCAAAACTACACAGAGAAACTATGTCTTGAAAAGCCAAAGAACCCAAACCAAACCAACCAAACAAACAAAAAACAAAACAAAAAACCATTGTGCAGGACCACTTTTGGGAGAGAGCTCCAGACCACATTGGCTCTTCACAAGAACTTTCCAGGTATGGCAAGTGGGACAGGACCTAAGAGTAACAGCACAGAGCAGAGTCAGGCACCCCCATTCCTCCACTTTCAACATCTGGGAAGATTGTCCCAGGACCACTGGGATGGTTTCGACTTGGCATCTGTTTTACTGCAACTGATGAATGCAACTATCAACAGCTTGTCATATGACATGACTGACACACAACTGCATCATAGAAGAACAACTATCAATAGCTTGTCATATGTCATGACTGATACACAACTGCATCATAGAAGAACAACTTTAGAAAAATTTTATTTTTTTAAGACAGGGTTTCTGTGTAGCTCTGGCCTGGCTGGCCTGAAATTTGCTTTGTAGACCAAGCTGTCCTCAAACTCAGAGATCCACATGCCTCTACCTCCCAAGTGCTGGGATCAAAGGTGTGCACTACCACTTCTTGGCAGAAAAAAAGTTTAACTTTAAAAAGATCTCTTATTTCTATGTATGAGTGGTTAGCCTGAGTTTATGCACATGTATATGCATGCCTACCTGCCTGGTACTTCCAGAGCACTGAGTGTACCCTGGAACTGGGATTTACAGCAGGTTGTGAGCCACATGTTGGGTGCTGGAAAGTGAATCAAAGTCCTGTGCAAGAGTAGCAGTGCTCTTAACTGCTGAATTATTTCATCAGCCATTTTTTTGGTGGGGGGTGTGGTGGTTTCGAGACAGGGTTTCTCTGTGTAGCTTTGTGCCTTTCTTGGAACTCACTTGGTAGCCCAGGCTGGCCTCGAACTCACAGAGATCCACCTGGCTCTGCCTTCTGAGTGCTGGGATTAAAGGCATGCACCACCACCGCCTGGCTTCTTCAGCCTCTTTTAATTAAACTTAAAAAAATGAGACAGGGTCTCACTATGTAATCTTGGCTGGCTGAACTCAAGAGATCTACCAGTCTCTGCTTCTTTCTTTTTTTTGAGCTGAGGACTGAACCCAGGGCCTTGTGCTTGCTAGGCAAGCGCTCTACCACTGAGCTAAACCCCCAACCCCAGTCTCTGCTTCTTGTGTGCTAGCATCAAAGGTCTCATGTAGCCCAGGTTGGCTTTAACTCATTGTGTCAGTGGATGACTTAATACTCTGGCTCTCCTCCAATGTAGAATTGCATTCCTTCAGGCAAAAATGCATGTTTAAATTCAAATGTATAGGGTGCTTGTGGTGATACATACCTTTGATCCCAGCACTATGGAGGCAGAGGCAGGAGGATTTCTGAGTTAGAGGCCAACTTGGACTAAATAGAGTTCAAGGCTAGCTAGGGATCGAGACCCTGTCTCAAAATAAAAAATTCCACATGTACGCCAAACAGTGGTGCACTCGGGAAGCAGTGGCACTTAAGGATGCTGTGGTGTGATGTCAGCCTGCTCCACAGTGATGAGTTCCAGGCCAGTGCCACACAGTAAGACCTGTCTGCCCCTCCAAAACAAACCCACATGCTTTTTCTTGTCTAGGTCCTCAGCCCAGCACAGCAATAAAACATTTGACAGATACTGGTCTTTTTTTTTTTTTAGCTGAGTACCGAACCCAGGGCCTTGCGCTTGCTAGGCAAGCACTCTACCACTGAGCTAAATCCCCAACCCTTTTTTTTGAGACAGGGTTTCTCTGTGTAGCTTTGAAGCCTGTCCTGGAACTCACTCTGTAGACCAGGCTGGCCTCGAACTCACAGAGATCTGCCTGCCTCTGCCTGCCCAGTGCTGGGATTAAAGGCGTGTGCCACCACTGCCCGGCTAGAAACTGCTTTCTTAAAGGTAATATTCTAGAGAAAACAATGCTAGGCATTCCAAATTTGAATATAATAAACAAGACCAATTTAAACTTGAAAACTGTAGGATTCTTACCTTCTTTAGGCTAGGAATGGTGACATGTACCTGGGAGACTGATGCAGAGGAGTCTCAAGTTTGAGGCCAGCCTGGGCTACAACATTTAAGAATCCTATATGGAAACGAAGCCTTCAGAGAGTGAGTGCCTATTTGTCAGAAATGAGTCCTTTTAGCCAACACTAGTAACTGCATCAAAAGCACCTGATATCCTACACTACAGCAACACAGGGAGTCCAGACATGGGGACAGCCTCAACTCCCTGGAAAAGACCATACAGGCTCAGGGCTGTGAGGGAGCGACACCACTCACTCTAATACAAGGGGACAGCTAAGCTCACAGACAAGCTGCATGCTCACCTCTACTCTGCCTCCTCTGCAAGTGGACAACATGTAAAGTTTTCTAAATACCCCAGTGCAAATCCAGGTTAACATTTAAATGTATCAAACTTTTTGGCAGAACAGACAGCACACAGTCCTGCTGTATTAGGACTATTTTTCCTTGGGTACTGGGACTGATGCTTATAACTTAGCTTTATCTCAGACACTGTAAACTGCTACAATTAAGATCCAGGACTTTTTTTTTTTTTCCTCGACAGTCTCACTATACAATCTTGACTGTCCTGGAACTATGTAGACCAGGCTGGCCTCAAACTCATCCAGATATGCCTGCCTCTGCCCTCCCTAGTCCTGAGATTAAAGGTGTGTGCCACTACACCTAGCTACTTTTATTCTTTGAGGCAGGGTCTCCATATGTATCCTTGTTTGGCCTGGTACTAGATATGTAGACCAACCAGGCTGACCTGGAAAACCACAGAGGTATGTCTGCTCCTGCCTCTTGCTTTTGGAATTAGGGGCATGTTCCACCACGCCTGGCAGAGTGTTGATTACTTTTAAGTAAAAATACTTGTAGATTTTCAATCTCGAACTCAATGTGCACCAGAGTGGTATTAACATTAGCTCCGTGATGGTGAGGTGTGCTGTCCTTGCACAGATCAGCAGGCACAGGCCCAGCTCCCCGACCTGCAGGAACTCATTGGTTGATTTTCGAAAACACTTCAGTACTGATGTAGACCAGGTTGGCCTTAAACCTGGAAATCTGCCTGCCTTTAATCCCTGCCTCTGTCTCCCAAGTGCTGAGACTAAAATCATTCGTCACCATTGCCAGCCCAAGTGTTGGTAATTGTACTTTTTTTTTTTTAAATTTTTACATTTTTTAAAAACTTTTACATTTTAACTTCTCCATTTCTTTTTCTTTTTAACTTTTACATTTCTTGTCAGGAAATCTTGACCCGATTTCCAAGATATTTTAAAATGAATCATAGGTACTGTTGGAGTCATATCCCAACTAGAGTTGTTGAGTTCTACTGAGATATACAGTATGAAATTTAGCACATACACACTAAGTGTACATACATACACACTAAATGTAGTCTACTGCTACTCCTCTAGGATCTACTTTAAACCAGGTGTTAATCTGGTAAGAGCAATTCTGTTGCTCTTTCATGTAATTTTCTTTTTCAGAGGTGGACCCAATTATGGCTTCCCAAGATGAGAAACCAAGTGGCAATTTAGGCTAGTTAGTTACATTTAGAATCTGCTGCAGTTCTGTACAGACTCAACCATTCTGCCAAAGGCAAGAAGTTCTCAATTCGTTCCAAAGTGCAATATTCTGAATAATTTCAGTATGTGCAACTGAAACAAATAAAAAGACTGCAATGGTGCTTGGGTTTAAAAACACTTCACAGTGTGTTGTGTTTATTAAGTAGCTCCACAGAGATGTGATGGCGGGTACAGTGGGTAAGTAAAGCTGCCTGAGCCTGCTCGGGCGTATCCACGCACCAGTGGTGATGCAGTCCACTGGGGCTCCAGGGCCAGAGAGAAACGTGGGTGGTGGCCACACCATGTCCAGGTTAAGGCCCAGGGATGGATGGCAGAGACAGAGGGAAGAGCTGGAGAGAGATGTGATGAGATTTTTTTCCTTTCAGACGTTAGTTTTTTGGTCTATAAATTGGAAAGGAAGGCTCAGAATTAAATAAATACATTTGAGTAACGGCCTTTATTGAACAAAGTTCACCAATTCAGCTTCGAGTAGATTTTCCCTTCAGCAGCAGCACTCATTTCTCCCGAGACTCCAGCTGAGACCCTTCTTCTCCTGTGTCTATGAGGGAAGTGGAGGTGTGTCACTATTCTCAATGGAGAGGACAATGCCTTTTCTTTGATAGAAAATGACCGGCTTAACTGTGCAAGACAACACTTGGTCCTCCAGTCAGTTTCCTTAATTAATTTTGTCCTGGAATATATACAAGTTATTGGTGGCAGCTACAGCAATAATGCTCTCCATGGGGTGCCAGGCTGTGTGAAGGATCTTCTTATTGAAGTCCAAACTGTCCACGCTAATCTCGTCTTTCTTTCTCTTCCCCCCTGTACATACTTTCCGGGGCTTCAGGCTGGCTCGGGGTTTGCTGTTCTCTCTTGAGGCCTCCAGTGTAACATCCCTCCGAGTGTTTCTATCAAACATTCTGAAGAAGTTGTTGTAGGACCCCGTCATAATGGCACTGTTCAGGAGAGAAAAGAGGGAACACTGAGGCACCCGGTAGCGCAAGAAGCACCCAGGGCAATGGCACGAAACCTGGACGCTCCACGAGCCCCAACTTCTACACTGAGGAAAGAAACGCAGTGCAGACTCTCCAGTGAACTTCACATATTTTCATGGCCAAGTGAAAAGTCATGGGCCCATCATTTTAAACACATGCTTATGAAGGTCAGAAGAAAGTGTCAGAGCTCCCCACCCCCACCCCAAGGTCTTACAGGAGGTAGTGAGCTGTGAGACAGGAGGGCTGGGAACCCCTCCATCCCTCCTAAGTAAACTAATGAACAGAAAGGGAGGGGAGAGGAGAGGCAGGGGGGTGAAGTAGAATGTAGGGAGAGCAGGGTAGGGGAAGGAAAGAGAGGAGGAGGAGGAGGAGAAGGAGGAAGAAAACTAACTCTGTCCAAGTTACTTTTAGTCTCAGCACTTGGGAGGCAAAGGCAGGCATCTCTGTCAGTTTGAGGTCAAGCCTGGTCTATATAGAGAGGACCAGGACACCAAGGTTTATGTAATAGACTCTTGTCTCAAAAAAAATTTACCCCCCCAACAACAACAAAAACAACAAAAAGATGACAACAAAAAACCCCCATCTGTCTTAGTCAAGAACTGATAGTTTACCATGAGCCTTAGTGTCTCATCAACAATTTAAGTCAAAGCTGGTCATATGCCAGTCATATTTCCCAACGGAGGTTAACTCATTTATCAAACAATGTGACTAATTTCATTTCTAACTTTCTTTCAAAGCCTGGTACAGTGGATGGTTCACATCTGTAATCCTACCCACCACTCGACAGCGGAGTCAGGAGTCAGAGCAGCAATCTGATCCATGACTTGGAAGAGTAATTTTTTAAATTTTGGAATGTGTATTTGGTTTGCAAGTCGTTTAATTGTATATGTGCATGCAGGCCAAGGCTGACAAGTTTCTTCCTTACTTGTTCTTCAAGTTACTTACTGAGATAGGGTTTCTCACTGAATTGGACCACCCTGATTCTAACTAGTTTAGCTACCCAGATTGCCCTTGAAATTATGTGTCTGTTGTCCCAGCGGGAATTATGTTCCACTGTTGGGATTACAAGCAGCTTTCATACAGGGAGGATTTTTCCTATTTTGTTATAGAGATAAGATTTCATGTAGCTCATGCTGGCCTCAAACTTGCTATGTAGCAGAGGATGACCACAAACTCCTGATTTTCCTGTAAGTGCAAGGAATACAGCTGTGTGCCAACATGCCTACTTATATACAGTGAGGAGAGGCAAGCTTGGGCTACACAGTACATAATACTACTAAAAAAAAAAAAAAAAAAGCACACTGCCTTCTGACTTCCCTGGCAAGTGAAGACCAACCTACCAGGTTTGTCCTCTCCTTGGAAAACCTCAAGCTCTCCTACTCCAGGATTTCTTTGTGTAGCTTTGAAGCCTGTTCTGGAACTTGCTCTGTAGACCAGGCTGGCCTCAAACTCACAGACAAACTCCTGCCTTAAAGGCGTGAGCCACCACCACCACCCAACAAGAAGAAGTATCTTATCACGAGCATGGGTGTGCAACAATAAGCAGCAGGTATCCTTTATTAGGACAGACAGTGCCTGCACTAAGGCAGGCATCTCCTGACCTTCCCAGCACCTGAGTGCAGCAAGAGAATCATGGTAGCACACCAAGTGTCAGGTCTGCCCCTGCCCAGGGGCCAGAACAAAACAGATGGAGCAGAGCAAGACAGTGTTTCATAGCAGCAGGGTACCAGGCACCGACAGCGACTGTACCATTTCATTGGGACCCATGGAGAAGCTTCTGGGCAAGCAGATGGAGGAGAGACCCCAGGACTGAATGGACTGAACAAACATTACTAGAACTTTGCATAGTCTTGGGGATGTGTCATCTCTGAGATAGTTAAATTCTACTCTCTAGAACGTTACCTTCCACTGTTCCCAGAAAGGCAATTTCTCTTCAAAGCAAATGGATGTAACTTCCATGCAGATGTATTTTGAATAGTTATAAATCTTTTTGTTGCTGGGATTCCAATTTCAGGATCTCTCCACATTCAGCTGATGCTTTACCACTTAGCCATACCCTCAGTCCTGTTCCTAATTCTGTGATCCAGGCCAGTCTGTTCACTGATGCTCAGTGCCTTTTATTATTATACACATAGATAATTTAGCTGTGTGTTCTCCAGTGGCTGGTTAATAACATTTTCGTGTCTTTATATGCAAAATTCTTCCAGCACACTGCTGTTACCTGAGTACTACAGGAGGCAGGGCAATACCATTGGCCATCATTCCCACTTGTGGTCTTTGTTCTTCTAATTCTTCATATATTTTGGACATTTATCTCCATGGTTACTATTTTTATATGTATATGTACACTTGTGTGTTGGTACATATGCATGCGCATGAACCTGGAGGTCTTTGGTTGATCTCATGTCTCTTTCTCAGTCACTTCATTAAAAATAAAAATTATTTCCTGTGGGTGCCTGTTTTGCATGTGAGTACATCTATACCACAATTGTGTGCCTAGTGCTCCTAGAGACCAGAGGAGGGTTTCATTTCAGACCTCCCTAGAATTGAAGTTACAGTGAGCTACCATGAACCTGGGTCCTCTGGGGAAAAAACCATAGTGTTTTTAATTGCTGTGTTATTTCTCCAGCCCCGCCATCTTACTATCTTCAGAGAGGGTCACTGAATCTAGAGCTCACTGATTTGCTGGACCATCTGGGAAGCCAATGAACTTTAGATATGTTCTCAGTGCTGGGAATATAGCTGTCCACTGCCATAGTTAGCTTTTAGGTGGGTGCTGGGGATCCAAACTCAGGTTCATGCTTGCATGGCAAACACTTTACTAACTGAGCTATCACCATGACAAGGAATTTTTTCTTTCTTTCTTTTTTGGTTGAGACAGGGTTTGTGTAGCCCAGGCTATTCTTGAACTCTCAAAAAACTTCCTGCCTCTGCCTCCTTGATGCTGGGGCTGAAGAGGTAGCTCTTATTTTTAAAGTATTTTATTATTTGGTGTGTGTGTGTGTGTGTGTGTGTGTTTGTGTTTGTGTGTGTGTGTGTGTATTATACACATGCAGATAGATACCTGTGTGTGTGTGTGTGTGTGCGTGTGTGTGTGTGTATTATACACACGCAGATAGATACCTGTAGGGAAGGAATTGGATTCCCAAATACTTGAGTTTCAAATGATTTTAAGCTGCCAAGTGGGTGCTGGGAACTGAACTAGTCTTCTGCTAGAGCTGTGAATGCTCTTAACCACTGAGCTATCTCTCCAGCCCTGTGGTTGTTATTTTTAATGCAGTTAAATTTGGTAATGTTTTCCCTCCAGACCTGGGCTTCTGAGGCCTTGTTTCAGAAGCTCTTCCATTCCATTCTCTGCAAATGTGCTCTCTTGACTTTTCTCCCAGTCTTTAAACACTCAGGCCCTGTTTACTACGGTGTGGGGAGGACTCTGGGTTTTGCCTGCCCAGGACAAGTTAATACCATTTCATCCATAGGGTCACAAGGCATCAGCTTTACTTACAACTGGCATCCATGATGCTCACCTAGATCTCTGTCCTGCTGAAGGACATCCTGTGGTGATTTTCTTCAGCTCTTACTTCAGAACTTTCACTAAGTGTACAATGGTTTTCTAACCCCTGAAATCAGTTAGTTCTATAGGAACAGAAAGTGAGTCTGGCTTTGTTGGTTTTCTTGCTTCCGAAAAAGAGATCTTTTTCTGACACCTGTCATGTGATGCTCATTAGAGGTTGAACAGATCAAACTACCTCATCTAGGACTTTCAGTCTCTAAAACTGTGGGCCAAACAAACCAGAGGCTAAACAAACCTTTTCTTTATGAAATCACCAGGCTCTTGGATTCTGATGTCACACAGAACAGAGTTAGGTAGCTTCTGTGAAGAAGGATGTTTTCAGCCTCAACATCCACTCTGTATTATGTGTGTTCTTTCACAGACCACTTTTAACATTACTGGTGTCCTGTAATTTCATTATGGTGTGGACAGGTTACCTGTGCACTTATTTTGCTGCAGAGTTCTTTGCTTCCTGGATGAGCTGCTGAAAACCTCTGGACATTACTATTTTAAAATTAGGATGTACTAACCATAGAGAGGGAGATTCATTATCAGTCTAATACTACCCCCTTCAACAGTCCTAGAGTTTTGGAGACTCCTCTCCAGTTGGCTGTATGGCATATCTTATCGTCTTTGAACTTTATAGTTTTCTTTTTAACATTTTAAAAATTATTTTATGTGTTGGGGTGTTTTGCTTGCATGTATGTATATGTACCATATGTGTGCCTATGGCCCAAGAAGGCCAGAAGGTGGTCTTTTATCTCCTGGAAGTAGAGTTGCAGACAGTTGTGAGCTGGCTGGGAATTAAACTGATGTCCTCTGGAAGAGCAGTTAGTGCTCTTAACCACCTAGCTATTTCTACAGCCTCAGTACATTGTTGTCATTTTAAGGACAGGGTCTTAATATGTAGCCCAGGACTCAGCTTCCCAGTTACAAGGACATGCCACCATGATTCCATATTTCTTAACTGTCATGTTTCCCAGCTCTTTGGGCTCTGGAGTTGTATTATGGGTAACTTCTGATCTTCCTTGTAGTCGATCAATCTTTAGTTAGACTGGGCTCTGGTGTATCTTTATTTCTAGAAGTTGTTTGTGCTAGAATCTCCTAGAACATTTTAATAGTCTTTTGGTTCTTTGTTCACCTTTTTGGTTCTGCCTTTAATCTGCAACTATTTCAGATATTCTTATTTTATAGTCCGTTACTTATACTTACTACATTTGAATTCTTAGGCATTATGCCAAGTGTGGTAGTATATACCTCTAATTCCATAACTCAGGAGGCTGAGGTAAAAGGATTGTGAGTTCAAGGCCTTCCAAGCTACAAGAACCTGTGTCAAAAACAAAACAGGGCCGAGGACATAGTGATATAATTTTGTTGGCAGAGTGTTTGCCTAGAATGCATGAAACCCTGGGCTGGATTCCCAGTACCACATAAATTGGGCGAGGTAACACATCTATAATCCTAGCACATGGGAGGTGAATCCTAGCACAGGAGGATCAGGAGTTCAAAGCTATCCTCAACTAAATCTTGAGTTTGAACAAGCCTGGGATATATCAGACCCTGTCAACCAAAGTAAAAACAAACAGTAAAAAGAGATCCCTAGAAACTCTATTGTTTCTGTTGCCCGTGACAGCATTTTTCTGAATACACTTGATACATTTTCCCTGTGAGCTTAACTGATTTCATACTGGAAGAGTCCTGAGAGCTGGGGTGGGGTAACACAACACACACTGTGAAGCAGCCTTGCATGTTTTCCATAGAGTTTTAAAATTTCATGAATGCTTTCTACCTGGGAACCTCGAGGAAGAGGGTACTAAATAAGAGTCTGCACACTGTAAAAACAGTAACCCACTTATCCTCCAGCTCAGAAGTTGGCTGCAATGCCAGACTAAGTGCATCAAAGTTTACAGCAGGCCCACAAGTCACTTTGGGAGCCATGCCAGCATGAAGCTCATGCTGCTTTCTCTTCCTGATGACTGCAGTGCTTGGCCTCTGAACGTCTAAACTGGCATGACAGGCAGCAATTCTAGTGTGTGAGCACAACTATTACTTAATGAAGTACTTGTACCGGAGCTAATGTTTTTAGGTATTTAGAGATCTTTTTCTTGAATGCTGTTTATTGAAGGAGGGAGGAGGTCTTAAATACAGGTTTACAGCACAACGGGAGAACCCCGGAGGGCAGAAGTTCGCTTCCGATGTTTTACAATCTTGCATCAAAGCTGTTAATGCCCAATATGTAGGATATACAGAACTTCCCTTAAGCATTCAGGAGGGTGGAATCTCACAGGGAATTAGCATAGGGAGGATATCAAGGTCAAGGTCAGCAAGCGCAACAGTTAACTAGAGATCATTTTGAGACAGGGTCTTGCTATATAGCCCAAGCTAGCCTTGAACTGGTAGTGTTTCAGCCTTAGCACTCAAATGCTGTGATTCAGATTGTGTGCTACTACATCCCAGCCATTTATGTTGAAGGGTATTTCAGTGTCTAGTCACTTAAATTCTCAACAGAAATTCTATAAACTGATGATCTAAGAGAATCTGATTACATCATCTGAGACTGACTTCTTTTGGGATGATTTCAAAGACCTCTCAGCAGCACTAAAAACAGTTTGATTTATACAGATGTGTATGAGATAAATGATGCAGCCTAGGACTGCACTGAGGCAGCATGTCCTATGCCCCAGAAGTAAATAGGAGGGCTGTAGCCTTCTTTTAAAAAAAGATTTATTTATTGCCGGGCGGTGGTGGTGCACGCCTGTAATCCCAGCACTCGGGAGGCAGAGGCAGGTGGATCTCTGTGAGTTTGAGGACAGGCTCCAAAGGTACAGAGAAACCCTGTCTCGAAAAAATTAAAAAAAAAAAAAAAAAAAAAAAAACTCTCCAGCCCCAGTAGTAGCTTGTTTCTTAAACCCTTCTAAATAGAGGCAAACTGCATGGTAGCCTTGATGACTTCTGCTTCCTTCTTTCCTTCCTTCCTCCCTCCCTCCCTTCCTTCCACTTATGTGTGTAATCATTCACTGAGTACTCTATCATGAACCATGGTGCACTGTTGGTGAGGAAAGGTCTGCTCAAACAACTGGTTTTTCCTGAGATAGATCACAGAACACATAAAAGGAGAACACAAACCCATCAGCATCCTGCAACTGACTGAGACACTGGCAGCCTCACCTGTCTGAACCATTCCAGCAGCACTCGAACTTGTCAAAGATGCAGTCATTCTCATACAAGGAGCAGAGCTTGCTTCGGAGGTACTCATGCACCTGGTGGGTCTCCACAGGCCTGCCCTCCATGTTGAGGTCCCATACCTTCACCGACAGATAGTCTCTGGTCATCATGTACCGACCACTGTGGCTGAACTTGACGTCAGATATAGACGAGATAATTTCTGAGAAAAAGGATCTACTGCTGGGGTCTTCTGGCTCTTCAAAAACTGAAAAACAAAGTGAGCACTTTCAGCTACTGTGATACATCAGAAAACTACCATCCTAAAGTCAGCAAGGGCTTCTCAGAGATCCTGGAGGACTCCGTGTCATCCTCACTCCCTTAGCTTTCTGATTGTCTGTCATCTACCATCAGTGCCCACAACAAGGTACAGCCTTCAAATTCCTGCAGACCCTGGACCATAGTCCTGTGGGGACCCAGTACCTCAGTATGCAATTGTTTGAACCCTCAAGGCACTGGGCTGGGGACATGATGTGCTGCCTATTTGTCCACACTACAGGAATATATGTAGCACACAAACATAGTACTCTGGGCCCCTTGAAAGAGCCATAATGGATGGCACGGAGCTTGCAGGACTGATTGTCTCTTAACTTAAGCCAACATAGTGGCTAGCTACACAAGGGGAGTGGGACTACTGGACAAGACTAGATAGCAAAGGAGTTTGTCTACTGTAGTGAGTGGCTTGTTCCACCATGATCTGACTGAAGAGTATCATTGCTTCCTCCGTAGAACTAGCTTTGTCTGCAGCAGCTCAACAATTCCCTGCACCTGGTATCCAAAGCAGAGGGAGGTCTTCTACCCAAGCTACTGGATCTCCATCACACAGCCATGCCCATGCCGTATCATGCTTCAGGTTGGGAGATACATTTCCTTTACTTGAAGCTTCTCCAGAGTTTCCTTCATTCTTCTCTGTGGAGGAGTTTATGATGTTTGCTGGCTCTGTGTGGGACACACAGACTGGAAGGCAGCTAGTGCCAACACTAAGCATTTACTCAATCTAGTCAGCTCTTCTTGGGACCTGAAGTTGTTCACTGAGGGAACATCGTCTGAAGACCCAAGCTACACATACTGGCAGCACTTCACTGCAGAACTGTAACAGGAACAGCATTCGATGACGACGCACTTCGGCCTCAGGAGAAGCATTTCCCAAAGGATACACTGTGTCAAGCACCCCTGGTGCTGCACACATTTCACAGAGCCACACTCCAGAGTAGCTGAGCAAGAGTTGCTTCCCTGTTTGCACAAGTGCCCCAGTATGAGTGGGAAGCTCTACTTGACAGTTACACATGGGCTTTCTGAGATGCTGTATGAGAACACAGACCATGGTATGCTTTAAATTTGGGACTTAAAAAAATACATTTGGCTGGGCGGTGGTGGTGCATGCCTGTAATCCCAGCACTCGGGAGGCAAAGGCAGGTGGATCTCTGTGAGTTTGAGGCCAGCCTGGTCTACAAAGCTAGTCCAGGACAGGCTCCAAAGCTACACAGAAACCCTGTCTTGAAAAACCAAAAACCAAAACAACAAAAACCATTTATTTATTTCGTTTAGGGAGGGGGCTTGCATGTGGAAGTCAGAGGACAAGTTTCAGGAGTCCGTTCTCTTCTTCTACCATGTAAGTCCTGGGGAACACACCCAGGCCATCATACTTGGCATACTTTTCTTGCTGGGCCACCTCACTAGTCCTAAAGGTTTGTTTTTTGATTTTTAGTTGTGCATGTGTTATGTGTTGGGGGAATCCCCTTGGAACTGGAGTTTTTGTTGTTGTTAGGACAGGGTCTTACTATGTAGCCCTGGCTGAACTTACTATATAGACAGTTTGCCTGGAAATTTGCCTGCCTCTGCCACTAGAGCACCAGAATGAAGGGCATGGCTTGTTTTTGTGGTAAAGCTGCAGTACAGGCAGTTGTAAGCCACTTGAAATGGAAACCAAACTCAAGTCCTCTCTAAGAGCAGTACATACCTTAACAAGTGAGCCATCTCTCTAACCCTCCATCCCCACCTTCTTGTTAAGATGAAGTCTCTTCCTGGCCCTCAGGCATACAGTATTGTATCTCCTGGGTCAGTTCTTTACCGCTACAGATAACACAGGAGGAATGCACTCTTGATGGCTATAGCCCAGGTCCTGCCACACAAAATAGGCCATGATGATGGCACTCCCCTGGATGGACCCAGGTCAGGGGGAGCTCAGGAAAGATGCCAAGCTGAGTCAGAGCAGAGGAAAGCTGCTGGAGCACCTCTTTATGAGCATGCTCCAGGTCTGCAGAGGACATGGAAGATGTCTACCAGTGCAAAAAGCCAGTTTCTGGAAAACAAGGGTATTCCTAGGAGACTTACACTTGGCATGCCTGTCACACAGGGCAGAGGAGCGCATGTCACACAGCCTGATGGTCCCCTTGCTACTGCTGTAGACGAACACGTTGCACTGGTGTGGGTGGAACTCAGCGGCAGTGATGACTTCTGTCAGCTCCTCCATGTTAGCTGGCTTGATGTCCACAATGTCTGGAGAGCGATGTTAAGGCATATTTGGCCATCCAAGGGAAATTTGACAGACAACTGTGCAGTAAGGCTTAAGGGAAGAGCTTCAGGAGACTGCCACAGAGGAGCCCATAGCAAGGGCCTTTAGGTGGATGCAGGACAGTGCCTTACTATGACAGAGCACACTTTCAGTGTGCTACAAAGGCAAGCAGTGCCATCTACACATATTTCTATCTATAACTAATATAAAACATTATCAAATTACAAATGATTTTGCTTTCCTAATTATTTGACTTTAAGAGCTAGCTAGCTTAGGGTTGCCAGTGCAATACAAACCCTGCAGAAGTCAATCATGGAGATCAGCAATGGAAATTAACAACAACAACAAAAAAATGCAATGTATGAGTCTATATTGTATCACTGCCTGCCACAATTAAGAGACAGGAACCCAGAGGGACTAGAGACAGTATGAGCCTCAAGCTGCCCAGTCAGTGTCATGCTGCTGAAGAGAGGGGACCTAGAGTCTGATAACATCCTTAAGTTAAGGAGATGGAAAGCTGATAGAGTTACAGGGTAAAGCATCTGGGAGAAGCAGCTGGGAGTCAAGGCTCTGAGACCTCACAGAAACTGTGTGTGATGAGACAGCAAGGCAGCCTGGGACAAGAATAAGTACTGTGACCTCTATGGTGACAAGAACTACAGTGCTTAGAGCTCTGCAGGACATGAATGGTTCACTTGAGTGCAAGGGGTGGAGGCATATGGCAGTAGCAGAGGCAAGGCAGAGGCTGATCCAAGGAGACTGAAAGTTTCTCACATGAACGTTCAGGCAGAGATATGTATCTTTAGGCATAGTCAGTCACAAAGACCTACTCTAGAACATACTGTATTCAAAAGGTCAGTGTCTGAAGGACCAGGATATAGCTGCCCAGGAGAAGTAACTGCATAATAACCATGGAAACAAGAAGAGGCAGTACCTGGTAAAGGATACTGAAGCTTCTATCTGTGATTTCTAAATGCCATAGGTTAATTCTCAGATCATCTGCAGAGAGATATGTTTCATGATCACTATTTACTGAAATGGAATTAATGTGATATGTATGAGCATTTGCAAAGATTCGTCGTGGACTTGCTTCTACCATAAGGTCCATTGGCTTCAATATTGGAACCTAAAAATGGAATGGAGAAAGGAATTCAAAACAAAGGTCACAACAGCATAGCATGTGGTATTTAGACAAGAAATGGGATAAACAGAGGTTTCCTATAGCTGTGCAACACCTCAAACCAGGAGAGCTGCTACAGAGTATAGAGTGGAAAGCTATCTGTTCATAGCTATTCCTCCTAGTTCCCATTATAGAGGCAATATGGCCTTGTTGGAAAAAGGAAGGTAAACTGCCTTAATCAATGTTTTCCAGGTCACCAAGGCACCATTCTCTTGGCAGTTCTCTGGTGACCAGAGCTGAGTCATGAGACAGCAACACTTTGTCTTTATAGCTGAGTGCACAAATCTCTGCTCTCATAGCACTGGTGGTCTGCTTCATAATGTCAACTCATGGGCCATAGAGGTGGGGTGTATGCATATGTAGGAATCAATACACAGCATGCAAGAGGTCCTCTGGGCTGAGAAGGCTCTATCTCCTAATGTAGAGCTAGCTACAGTCTGAATCCTTCATGTAAAGGTCTCAGTGCCATGGTCCCAGAGGCTTCTGGGGCATAGGCTGCTAGGTGCAAAGGGAGGGACAGGGAGAAAGATGGCCTGGCCAGAGCACTTGTGCCCAACATGGACATAGGAGTTAGTCTAAAGGAGCAGCACCACCTGAGAGAAGAGAAAAAGGCTCCCATTTCTCTATCATCCAGGGAAAGTTCCGGTAAAGGTCAGATGCTAGAGTCATTTTTATTGCTGTAACTAGACACAAAGAAACTTGAAGGCTTAGAAGAACCAGTCAATTTAGTCTTCCCTGTCCCAATCTATAAAAAGTGAGCCTGCCTGGGCAAATGTGTAGTGATGCTGTTCTCATTTTACCCTAGGTCGGTGTTGGCTATACCCTGGGGTTCCCTAGAATAGAAACGACAGTTCTACAATGTGCAGGGCTAAGACACACTGCCATGATCCTCTACTGTTTCCAGCTAACCAAAGCAGCAGCAGCAACTGCAATCCTCATTGAAAGGGCTCTTTTAGCTACAGTCCTTTTCACAGAACTAAAATAACAGGGGAAAAAATACTTAAAAGACTAATGTCTCCAGCTCTTGCTCAGGCCAGATGGTTTACTTTGAGCTCTGAGAAGCAGAAACTCCAATACAGACCTAAGAATATCACAGAATTGCTGGACAATGATTCTGTCCTCACACTGTGCCAATGCAATATCACCTCTCTCATATGGTTCGCTTTGGCCACCAATCAGATAGGTTTTATTCAGGTTAACTGTCAAAGAGGCCTGGAATAAAATCATACTGGACCTGGTAGGACCTGAGTTTTCCCAATAAGCACATGAGCTTATAGGATATGCAGAGGTTTGAATGAGAGGATCTCAGTGTTTGTGAAGGGCTGTGTGTACAAGTGGGGTGGATCTGGTGGCAAGGGAGGTAAGGCCAGAACAGGAGGTTTCAGAGAACTTGGCAGCAGCCCCTATACCATGGGATATTTAAAACAAAATGTATCCACACTAAGTCAGACAGGCAAACACAGCACAATATTCCAAAATGACCAATGGTATAGAAGAAGGCATCTGAGTTCCTAGGATTAGACCCGAACAAACAGTATCTCTTTTCTTCACCTGTTGTCAGGCTAACTGTTACAAGAAGAAGACTGTCCTTGGATAATCAGCCCAGCTCTGCCCACCATCTTTGTGCAGGGACAGCCCTCACTCTCTAGCTTTCTCAAGCATGTGGGACATCAGAGACTACATAGACTCCAGCTGCTGAGCCTGAGGCATCCTATTAGGAAAAAAAGGCTGCCACATATCAGCAGCACTGGAGACAGCTACTTTCAACCAACAAAGTCTTAAACCTCCCTGAAGCACCTGCAATCCACCTATTTCCAAAACATAGCTATGCTCTGCTCCTTCCCAGGTGCCACTGTTTGCACTGAGCCCACCATTAAAAGTACCAATGATCAGGTCCAATAGGGGAAGAGTTAAAATTAAAAAAACAAAAAACAAAAAAACACAACAACAACAAAAAAACCCCTACTAGTCCCACAGTTAGCTCAGAGGAAATTTTACCAGCTCCACTGGTAATGTCTTGCTGGTTCATTGGTCATCCTACCTACACTATTACTCCACTAGCAAGTACTCTGGTTTCTACCACAGAAGCTCAGCTGGCCTGAGTCCTTCTTACTAGAAGCTCTGCCAGGAAACCAAACATGAGCTTTTCCCTCAGCACCACTGTATTTCTGAAGATTGTGACCTTGGTGACACTGATGAATGCCATTTTCAACAAGTACACAGCAAGGAGGGCCACTACTGGTAGTGCCCGTTATACCTCATGAAACAGTGGTCAACAGCTGATCTAACTGTTTTGGATTAAAATCTGAAAAGTGCTGGAAAGGTTAAAGAAAATGCAGCATATACCCGTAGTGCCGTAATTCTAAATGGGTCTCGAAGTCGTCCATCTTCATCTTTCAAGTTATAACCTTCTGCTCTTTTATCCCGTTCACTTATTTTCCATAATTTAATAGTTTTATCTGAAAATAAAAACCTTATTCTTCATATTAAAAGAAAAACCACCAATAACATATATCACTATTATTTGGCTGTTCTAGGACATTTTGACCTGCCTAAACTGGTGTCTAAGCTTGGCAGACTGGGGAGGTGGCTCACTGGTTAAGAGCGGTTCCTTAGCAAGCATGAGACTCCAGGTTCAAATCCCTAGCCATGTCCCTATAACCCCAGCACTGTTTGGGGTTATTCAAAGGGATGATGGCAGAGTGATAGTGCAGGACATCCAATGGCCTCCAGAAGCATGTGTACATAAGCATTCACCACATATGTGCACATACATCATACATATACAAAAACTAAGATGTAGACAAATATACAAATATTTCTTTTTGCAGAGTTTGAATTTCCTAGCTATTTTTTTACCTTAGCTGACAATTCACTCTCTCCAAAGTTTAAAAGCAGAGACAACCTCTAGAATTATCTGAAATAAGGATCCATCCACACTAAAATTAAAAATAAATTAAATCAAATAGCCTTTTACAATCCTCACCATTTGTAGAGAGTAGAAAATGAGCAGCATTCTGTTGCGGTAACCACCTGATTTTATTAATTTTTTCTTCAATTTCTAGACTTTTCAAATAGTCAAACTCTGGCTCATGACTCTGAAAGGTACTGTAAACATTGTACTCTCCCCTAGAGTGAGCGCGGCCTTTATTCTGCAAGGAAACATGACAGTTTCTTTAATGAACAAAGCACAATGCAGATACATTTTTACTACTATCAACATGAGCATTAAGTGATCACACATATTTTGAAGTTAATAAAGGTCTTGGTTCAAAACCTCTGATGAAGCTTACATTAATGCACTTGGAAGAAAACACAGAGCAGTGCAGGCCTTTCACTGCACATCTAGGTATTCTCTTTCTGGGGACATGATTAAGTTTGTTTGTAGATGTGCTCCCCTCCTCCACCTTTCTCTTTCTTTGTAATTGTTAAATTGGCCCTAAGTCCTTTAAGTTTACAATGTAGCCAAAGTTTCAGGGCCCAAGTATTGTGGAATATTATTTTAAAGTGTGTTACTTTTGTTTATGGTCTGGAACTTTTGTTTAATGATGCAAAAATGTGTTACATTACATTTGTTTAATTAAATAAAATTCACCTTGAGTCAGGAGGCTGTGTCAGCAACTAGCTGACAGGAAGTAGTAGGGAGGAGCCAGGTGGAGAAGGGCTTTTAAGTGGGGGTAAGGAGGACTTGAGAGGAGATGAGCCACTTGCTATTCAGCCTCTCTGAGAAGAATTCCACCTCAACCTCTCAATCTTGAGGTTTTTTTTGTTTTGTTTTTTTTTTTGGCTTTTTGAGACAGGGTTTCTTCTCTGTGTAGCTTTGGAGTATGTCCTGGAACTCACTCTGTAGCCCAGGCTGGCGAATCTTGAGTTCTTTAGAGGTACAGAGATTTAGTTAAGTTCTCTTGGTAGCATGAAGGAACAGAATTCCCTCAGGCTGAGGCTCTTGCAGCCTCATTGCTGTAGCAGCGGGAGTTGCAGTTGCTGATTTGGACCTTCCACTTAAAAGGCAGCAACAATTAAATACGAGGACAACAGCCACGTCCTACCTATGGCAGTCCCCGCCAGCTAATCCTGGCCTCTAGTGCCAGCATGCCAGTACAAAAAGAAGGCGAGACAAACACAGATTTAATGTGGCCACATCAGGGGAGGCAGAAAGACCTAATGGCTAAAGGCTCATTTTAGGGCACTGATATGAGTTTTAAATAGAGAAAAAAACAAATCAAAGCACAAGAGGTATGTGTAGCCTGGGAGTCTTGTTCAGAGTGTTTTTTATCTAGTTGTTTCCATTCTGGTTCCTACTGCTTGTACTGGCTCTCAGGAGATGTTGCCTTCTGCTCCATGGTGCGTGCAGCCTTGTCCTGTGGATAATTGTTCATGTCTGTGGTGTAGCCCTGTTAACTCAGCTGTTCCCGGAACCCAAGAATAAAAGACAATGACTTGGGCGGTGGTGGTGCACGCCTTTAATCCCAGCACTTGGGAGGCAGAGCCAGGTGGATCTCTGTGAGTTCGAGGCCAGCCTGGTCTACAAAGCCACCAAAACCACACAGAGAAACCCCGTCTTGAGAAGAAAAAAGACAATGACTTATCGTTGTGCTTTAATGTGCTTATGACACAGGGAAGCAGGTAACCCAAAGCAAAGCAGTCAAATACAAGTGATCCAGAGATACCACACTTTCATACTCTTTCCAGCTGTCTTATGGACCCATGTAAGACAGGCATGCTTTTTTAACAAAAATATTTTCTAAGTACCTGTTGCAATAGGATGAAGGCATCGCCAGCTTAGGAGTACTCACAGTGAGTAGTAGATTTCTTCTTCATCTACCAGGGTAGTGTTTGGGGGGAAAAAAAAAAAAAGTTCTACACAGTTATTGCAACAGGACTGAGTGTCAAGGAAAGCCGGATACTGAAAACTATGCTTCCTTTCTGGTAAGCAGTATGTGCAGAGTGTAGTGATGCCTTTGATTTGTGGATGGTAAAGCACTGACCTCTTGTTCCCGTTGGAAAATAACAACTCTGCCACCTTTGTCTCCCGTTGCAAGAAGGTCTCCAGAGTAGTTAAACTCAACGGTGGAGATGATGTCGGCTGTCAACAGAAGAGAGATTTTTGTGAGGATCAAAAACGAACACATACAAACTCTCTCCCCAAATAAAACAAACATTCCACGGCAAAAATTCCACTTGTTGGCTGCGTTTTGGATCTAAGATAGAGACCACCAGAACACGTGAATTCTTAGAGTCTGATTTCACTGATTCAGTACCTGGTGTCTCTGGCACACACCAACTTATCTAAATTGGGCTGCTTTTATTTGCAAAGTAAGGTAAGAATTTAGGAAATTATTACTTTAAAAAATATTTACTTATTTATTTATCTGTGTAGCTTTGGAGGCTGTCCTGGAACTCACAGAGATCTGCCTGGCTCTGCCTCCCGAGTGCTGGGATTAAAGGTGTGCGCCACCAATGCCCGGCTTTAAAACATTTCTATTATTTTGCTAGCCTCTGTAAACACTACAGACAGTACATTTCAGTGTCCTGTACTTCACTGCCTGGATGAAGACCATTCATTATCAGTAGTTCACTTATATAGTGAGGCAGTGAGAATCCTCAAAATTTCTCAAGACATACATACACCAAGAGTTTAGTTAGGCATGAGTTTACCAGAAGTAAAAATCATGGGTTCAAAGAGCAACCAAAATAAGCATTGAAAAAGTTCTTCAGGGCTTGTGGCAAGCCCTTAGGTTTAGAGAGAGTAGGTTGTAGTTGTTTCCCCCGCCCCTTACTCTTTAGGCTCTTTGGGGGCCCGCCAACCCAGTTCAAAATAAACACATGGAGGCTTATTCTTACTTAATGCCAGGCCTTAGCTTGGCTTGTTTCTAGTCAGCTTTTCTTAAATTATCTTATCTACCTTATGCCTCTGGGGTTTTACCTTTTTCTATTTCTGTATGTCTTTTCTTTCCTTCTTATTCCATGTCTGGCTGTGTGGCTGGCTCCCAGCCTCCTCTTCACCTTCTCTTCTCACTCCTCCCTCCTTTCTTCACAGATTTCTCCTATTTATTCTCTCTGCCTGCCAGCCCCACATATCCTTTCTCCTGCCTCACTATTGGCAGTTCAGCTCATTATTAGACCAATTAGGTGTTTTAGACAGGAAAAGTAACACAGCTTCACGGAATTAAACAAATGCAACACATCTTTACATCATTAAAATATTCCACAGCATACACAAATGTAACACATCTTAAAATAATATTCCACAGTAGGTCTGAACTTATAATACAGAGTATTAGGTCAAGAAATACGATCCAAGGCCCAGCAGCTCCAGTGTCTATGTGGGTGTCCCTGAAGGCATTAAGTTCACTGCAAGGCCTACATCAACATTGCCAGGGGTAGCACTGTTGGCCTGGTAGCCTAACATCACACTCAACCCTGCAGACTCCATCCTCTGCCCTTGAAAGAATGGCCAGGGTTGGGCAGTACACATTCACTGTAGTTGCTGGTGGACTCTGGCTTTGCCTCCTATGCCAGAAGTGGGAGATTCCCTGATATGTCAAAGGCTAGGAGGGAGGCCTGACTCTGGGAGCTTACGACTGCAGCCATGGGCTGTGTAAGCATAGGCACCATGGCCACCCTGTTCAAGATTGGCAAATTGGAAAGCTATGAACTCTTCCCCAGCTCCAAGGTGTGGGAAGAACCTCTAGCAAATAAATGGTGTGTGTCCCTGTGGGGGCTAGGGAAGAAATATGCTCCATGCCTGTGAATGGGGAAAAAGCTGTCCTATTTTCCAGTAAAGGATCTAGGCTATTTTGGCTGTGTCACCTGCTGCTTAAATGAGAACAAGGCCCAGACACTCTCTGAGGCAGTCTGGGCATATTCTGTGGAGGGGACTCTGCAGTTCATGTGGCAGCAAGGACAGCTGATTTACAATACAGTTGCCTTGAGGCCAGTCATGTTGCAGATGGATGTCTGTGCTTGCCACACTATCTACTAAAGCAGGAGTTTGCAGAGATAAATACTATACAGCTTTTTAGGTCAGCATCAGCTGTCAACTTGACAAAAAACTAGAATCACATGACAAGAGGGGAGTTCAACTAGAACTGCCTCAATCAGATTGGCCTGTGGCCAGTCTGTGAAGCACTTTTTCCTTTTTCTTGGTGGTGGCAGCAGTGGCGAGTGGGGGTGGGGGTGGGGTTGTCAGGGTCTTTCTTTGTAGTCTGGAGGACCTTAGGTTCACAGAGATCTGCCTGCCTCTGCCTCCCAAGTGCTGGGATTAATGGTGTATGCCACTGCCTGGTGAAGCATTTTCTTAATTGCTAATTGATATTCAAGGACAGAGCTCACGGTTGGCCCTGACTACAAGAAAGCTGGCTGAGCAAGTCAGAGGGAGTAAACAAGCAAACAGCTTCCTTCCAAGGTCTCTGCCCTGGTTTCTTTCAACGACAAACTATAACCTTGAGGTGGAAATAAGCCCCTTTCTTCTTCAAGTTTCATTTCGTCATGGTGTTTGTCACAACAATAGACAGGCAGATGAGAACAAAGCTGTAAGCACCTTCTTCACAAAGGCTGAAATGACGGGAAGAACTCCCAAATGAATAGATGCAATTCCTAAGGGCTGTATGATGAGATCAAACTGTGCCCTGTCTAAGTTACCCCTTACTATATAAAACAGTGATTTTTGAGAAACCTTGTCTCGAAAAACAGAACCAAAAAACTTACACCATCTGCCTGGTACTGCCCAGACACAAGCTGGGTTGATAAAAAGTAGAAAGGGTGGCCATCCTGTAAATTTATCAAAGCAAATGAGAACTACAGGAGCAAAGGAGCATATTCAAGTCATCACCAGGAAAGCTAAGTCTGGTATGTCCAGACTGGGGAGAAGGTGCAGCTTCCTCAAATGGAACCTATACAGAGGTAGGCGCACCTAACACTGCAATGTGATGGCCATACTAATCTGTCATCTGACCACCCTAGTGTGTATCAAGGCACCAAAAGCAGAAAACTGACTGTCTTAGGGATTTCAGCTTGGCCTGGTCTATGATGTGATCTGTTCCAACTGCTCTCTCCATTCAACCCAGCACTCTGTCTGGACCTGCCATTCAACCAGCTTCCCATAGTTACCTGGATTGGTTTACACTTTGCCTCTTCACATCTCACTTCTGCGGCTTAACTTGGATCCTCAGGTGGCAGCAGCATTTCCAGCAGGCCCCTGTTTGGATTCTGCTAAGGCCTCTCTCTTTAACCCCTGTAGCCATTCTGCAGCCTACATATATGTACTAGAGCTATTACTAGATGATGTATAAGATATGATTTGAGTGCTAATATTAGTAATTACAACAGGAACAAAAGAACCAGTGTTTGTCTTAGCTGGCTGTCAAGGAAAACAGGACTATCTGGCAAATTGCAACAAATGAAACTCCCACACCTTGTGAATTTATTGTTATTCAATAAACTCTGACACAGTGGAAAGGCGGAAATTCATTTGCCAATGTTAGCTGCCAGCAGTTTCAGACATCTCAGAGCTGGCTTGACTGTATAGGTATTGTTTGCTGACCCCACTGTGGGGGCTACTTTCCTCAAATTGCTTCAGTTGGATGTGGCATACTAGACCACATTTTTCCTTTTTTGAGAGGATCTCATGTAGCTCAGGCTGACCTTGAATTTCTGATCCTCTTGTCTTCCCAAGAACTAGGATTACAGGCATGAGTCTCCATGATCAGCTGGGCTCCTTTTTTTTGAGATAGGGTTTCTCGGTGTAGCTTTGGAGCCTATCCTGGAACTCACTCTGTAGCCTGGGCTGGCCTCGAACTCACACAGATCCTCCTCTGCCTCTCTGCCTCTGCCTCCCGAGGTCTGGGATTAAAGGAGTGTGCCACCACTGCCCTGAAAGCTGGGCTACTTTTATTAGCAGCACACACTCCATTCTTACGTAAAACCAGGGCCTCTTATATTCTAGGCAAGTGATCTACCACTTAGCCACACCTCCAACCTATTACCCTTAAGTTACTCAAAATAATTTAATATGTTTCAATGAAATTAAAACTTTTTCTATTGGTCCAAAAGAAAATCTATGTCATTTATACTCAGAGGATCGACAATATTACATAATTAATGATGTTTTAACTGTCAGTGATTTTCAGCTTAATTAAAACAAACCAAATCTTTTAAGAGAGGAACTCCCAAGCCTATCAGTGCTGAGAAATAATTTTCATTAAGTTACAAATCATGTATGGGCTTAAAGATGGAAATGCTCTTTGTAAAGTCTGGATTAGCTCTAAAGCTAAATGTACACATGAACTAATGTGAAAAGATTGTAAAACCAAGAAAATTTAAATGATCAACATCAATTCATTCTGCTGGATACCATCTTACAATAGGACACTGATGTTAGCATAAACATGGTGTTGCCACAGGGAACTGAACGATTTCTAAATTACCATGTATTAGAGTGCCCACACAAAACTGGCTACAACTTTACCGTGGTGGGGCAAAGAGGTCACTGAGGCTCTTTACTGTGAAGTGGTGGTCCAGCTGATACAGAAGGTCTTGCTTGAATGCCTAGATCACTTCACTGAGACAATTCTAGCTATTCTGCTCCAAGGCCAGACAGTCCAGTTAGAGAAATATTCCCTGGGCTATTCCCATTTCTTATTCCTGAGATGCTGAGTGATAGTCTAGCACGCCCACCACAGGATACCACTCTGAAATGCTAAAGCCCAGAATGCAGACAGCTCTCCAAGGCCACTTGCTCACAAAACTGTCTTCACAGTGGCTCTACTTTTAAAACAAAATGCACAGCCCAGGATCTGCAGATGTGAGAAAAATCAACCAAGCGAAGCAGACACTTGGAGGAAAGCAGAAGTCCACTAATGAAGGATCACAAGTGACCACTAATGTCTGTAGCCCCGCTCTCTACTAACTAACAGCACTCACCGTGCTAGTGTTACACCAAGCTCTTCCTGGGAGGCAGCTCTATCTGAAATGTAAGCAGCCTAAAAACTGCAAGGTACAATGGGCAACAGGAAGGAAAATACATCTGGAGGATGGGTTCCAGAGGTATATGGCCCAGATGACAGTTCTGAGACAAGAGAGAAAAAGAAGAGTATCAGAGGGTTAGGGCCAGAGTCTCCTAGATAAAAGGGTCTGCAGGCAAAAGGGCTGATGAGCCCACCACAACTGAGGCATAGGTGCAGAACAAGGACATCCTCACAGAGCAGCAAAGATTCCAACCTCACAAAAGAAGAGTCTGATGGCCACCCAAGGTTGTAGGGAGAGGGATAAATACTTACCATCCTTAAAACTAAGAAAATGCGAATTTCAACTTAAGATTCTATACAAAGTTAATTTTTTTTCGAGACAGGGTTTCTCTGTAGCTTTGGAGCCTGTCCTGGACGAGCTCTGTAGACCAGGCTGGCCTCAAACTCAGAGATCCACCTGCCTCTGCCTCCCGAGTGCTGGGATTAAAGGCGTGCACCACCAATGCCCGGCTTCTTTTACCTGATTTTTAAAATCAAAGATACTGAGCGTGAACAAGAAGGGCACAGGCAGTTTAGGGGAACAGATGTAAATCACCTTCCATTATCAGCACCCACCTGACAGTGAAGTTTACTTTTTAAACTATAGACACTATTGGGACCACTATGGCTCTGAGAACATGATGCTCAGGGCAAACCCTGCATAAGGCTTCCCTTTGGCAAGAGAGCAAAGGCTGAGGAGTGGGGGCCACATGAGCAAGAGGTAGCTGGCTGCCAAGGCCTAGTCAATCTCTGCTGAGATCGTAGAACAGCCAGAACAATTATAGTGAACAGAAAGTTCTCTCATGGTTTTTGAGGCCAGGAAGTCCAAAATCAAGTGGCCCTACTGAGGCTCTTCTTTTTGTGTCCCTCAAATAGAGTGTACTGGAAGAGAAACAGTGACCAAATTTGCTGCACTTTAGACCCAGTCAGGCTACTATAAGGACCGAGATTTCCTCTTTAAGTAATAAAGTCATCATTTTGAGAACTGTACCAAAAGGAGAAACATCTCAGAATTTCAAGCTGGAAATCTAAACCTAACTAACACAGGACTACTAATCCTTCCAAATAAGCTTGCTTCTCATTCTCCATCTTCATTAGCATTCACTAGGAATACACCCAACCGGAAAGACTCTTTCTTATACTAAATACCAACGTATGTTTAAATATATAGGTAGGAATTCAAAGCTCTCTCTAAATTGAAGAAACTGTATGACAGCTAAGTTTGCCAACTGATATACATTTGTTTGAAAATAAAAATTTAGCAAGAGTAACAAGTACTAAAAACAGTGTTACAAAAAGGTTGATTGAAAACACATGCTTCAAAAATCCTCATCAGATCCTGCCATGAAATGGGTAAGTCTGAAAGTAAGTGCTCATGCCCCCAGCATTGTGAGGGCTGGAATACAGAGGAGTTAGCAGAGACAGGTGGATGACTATAGTGTGCTCCTACTTAACACCAGACTCCCTAAAGACGGAGTATGCCTGGCAGCAGTGCAGCAAAGGGAGGAAGAGAGTACTCACAGGTATAGGCTCTGGTTGGGGATAATGAAAAACCAGTAGGTACAGGCCATGCAAATGAGTACACATGCCTAAAACACAGCACCCAAGAGGATGATTTCAATTATGAGACCAGCCTGGGCTACACAGTGGGAGCTTGACTGAAACACACACACACACACACACACCCACCCACCCAAGTGGCAATTTAGTTCAAGACAGTGGCTTGCACCCAAAATTCCAGCTACCTGGGAGGCTAACAGCAATTCAGCAAGCCTTCTCAAAAAAGCCTGAATGCTTGCCCAGTATGTCTGAGGCCCTGGGTTCAATTTCTAGTATCTGAAGGAAAGAAATGAAATGACTACGTATACAGTACTTACTTGTTCACCCATAAATTCTCCCCATTCATAGTATTTTACTTAGATTACAAAAGCTGCACACAAACATTCTCATGATGTAAACTGACTACTTTTTAAAAACCACTGAATTCTGGGGGCTGGAGAGATGGCTCAGCGGTTAGGAGCACTGGCTGTTCTTCCAGAGGTCCTGAGTTCAATTCCCAACAACCACATGGTGGCTCTCAACCATCTGTAATGAGATCTGGTGACCTCTTCTGGCCTGCAGGGACACAGGCAGGCAGAACACTGTATACATAATAAACAAATAAATCTTCAGTGTCTGTTTCACATGAATGTCACTGTTTCATACCTGAATTTACCAGGGTTCTAAGGAGAGGACATTATTTCTTTCAAGATGATCTCTGACATCCTGAATGCTTTTGACAATTGTCTCATGTCCTTTCTGGTACAATACACAGTGGCACAGTCCATGCAAAGAGACATTAGGCACAGAATGCACCATGTGGTTAGAGTTAACATGAGAGAAAATATAGAAAAAAGTAGGAAAAGGCACAGAAAATGATCCTAGTCAGTCTGCTCAAGCAAAAACTATCCGTGCAACAACTCATCAACTCAGAGGTGGGGTAAGCTGCACAATGGTCACAGCAGACATTGTTACTATGGATAGGAGGCAGAGGTGTACAACTGAGGATTCAACTCTAACTGTGGCTTTAATTTCTTAAAGAAATCCTGGTAAGACTAAATGCTGAGGTACAGGCATTGAGAATGTAGGTGCCTGCATTATTCCCATCATTACATTGCTACTAGTGCTTTACTGTCAGATATACAGGGGGTATATTAAGATGTGGCTAATGACCTAGGTTCCTACATACAACAATGAAACTGAGAAAGAAGTTCTATTTATGTAAGTAACTGAGCTCTTTTTGTTTTTTGAGACAGGGTCTGTGTAGTCCTGGATGTTTTGGAACTAGCTCTGGAGACCAGGCTGGCCTCAAACCCAGAGATCCACCTACCTCTGCCTCCTAAGTGCTGTGATTAAACGCATATGCCACCACTGTCAGGCCTAAAGGAGCTTTTATAAACAGCTGTTTTGTTGTTCTAGATACCCAGAGCAGGGCAATTAAAAGAGAAAAATAAAAACTTAAGTAATTTTAAACATGAAAAGTCGTAGCCTTGGAAAAGTGGACACAAAGATCTTCACTAGGAGTTCATGGGAGATCTTCTACCTCTTAGCTGTTACCAACGATCTGATTCCTCTGGCTGGCCTTTCCCTCATCACTGTGAAAATGAAAAGCATTTTGGTGTGCAACAAAATAAAAGCAAAAGACCTCTTCAATGACAGTTCCTCTTCTTCCTCAGGTGACATACATTATTAACTGCCAGTGCCACCCTGACCCGCATTTACCACCTCTTATACAGGCTCACTCATTGGCAAGTGCTGTCACTCAGCACGTCATGTTGCTTTCACTAAGCACAGATCCCTCTAACCAGTTATAGAGCATGACCCAGCTCACTGCTTCACTGCCCTTAGGCTCTATAACTGCAAAGCACCTCTTGGTGAAATGCCAGCACATTTCTGTAGGATTCCTACACATGAAACCATGGGGGGGGGGGGGTGTCACGTCTTTTATTTTATTTATTCATCTAATTATTTCTGACCCCCCTCATCAAGACCCCTAGGGTTTCACTGTATATCCCTGGTTGGCCTGGAATTCTCTCTGTAGATAAAGTTGACCTTGAACCAACTCACTCAGTGAACTCTGCCTGCCTCTGCTCCCTGTCAAGTGTTGGACTAAAGGCATGTGTGACCATGCCTGGCTGGGATCTCATCTCTTCAGACAGATGCCAAGACAGATGCCAAATGCCCTCTAAAACACAAACAAAGAGACTCTAGAATGCTAAGCAAACCGAATTCTTACCATTTTGCATAGCTACGGATATGTGCCTACTTCTCAGTGGATGGAAGTCTAAAGGTAGGCAGATGAATGGACAAGACTGTACTGGAGCCTCACTTGTAGTACTAAGTACAGTAGGTATGATAGATGAGGGTACCTACTGTGGTAGTTTGAAGGTAATTGGCCCCCATAATCTCATCGGGAGTGGCACTATTAGGAGGTGTGGCCTTGTTTAGAGTAGGATGGAGGAAGTGTGTCACTCTGGGTTCTGAGGTTTCCTATGCTCAGAATACCACCCACTGTCTCAGTCAACTTTCTGTTGCCTGCAAGATGTAGGGATCTCATGTCAGCCTGCACACCACCATGCTCCCCACCATGATGATAATGGACTGAACTTCTGAAACTCTAAGTGAGACACACCAATTAAATGTTTTCTTTATAAGAAGAGTTGCTGTGGTCATGGTGTGTTTTCACAGCAACAGAAACCCTAACTAAGACACCTATATAAAAAAAAAAAATGCAGCTACCATGAAGGATGACTGGAACCACAGATGAAGGTGATCTAGCACATATGATCACAGACAGTGGGTATAACACACCTGGGCAGAACTCTTGACTGGAACACCTGCAGCTCTGTAGCAGCCCAAAGTGACCCACTCACTCTTCCTGGTAATCAATTTTTTCACATGGGTAGCAGTTACAGCTCAAGGGCTGTGGTCAGGATATAAGGAGTCAAACACAAAACTTCCTGGCAAGGGATCTCAAACCATACACTAATAAGCAAGCCACAAACAGAATTTACAAGTCCAGGAGAGGAGCTGCTGCTTATAAATAAATTGAATCATAAAATATAAAGATAGATGAGTACAAAGAATGGATGAGAACATACACAGTTAATTACAGATGGGGACCTGGGAGGGATTCCAGGACAGTGGAAAAACCAAGAGAGGCTTCATTTTATAGCTTCTCTGCAGCTCTACCATTTGATTTTCTATAAATAAAACTGTATTTTTGTTTTGGGACAAAAACCAATAAAATCTAGCAAGACAAAAAAAAAAATGTGGTTGTTCTTCAAACCTGCCTTGTCCTGGTTATTCCACTATTAATAGTTTCCTGCATGGCAGAGGTCCTCACAGCTTTGTCCGTGGAACCTTTAGGAACCCTTGGAGAACCCAAGGGTCAAAGCTGTATTGAAATGATGCAGATCTGTGCTCTGCTGGACCAACGTCATCCTCCGTGTGGATAAGTAGAACACCATGCTGCAGTAGCATCCTCAAGTTCTGCAGGACATCCATGTAGCAAAAGAAAAGGCAAAGAGCCAGTTTTCCTTAGGACTGTCCCCAACCAGTACTGGAATCCCTGACTTGACTTGCTCCCCATTGGCGCCCAATGTGGGGCAGGAGTTTCCACCTAAAACCTGAGAAAAAAGATTCTAAAAAGGAGCTTAAAACAGCTTCCTAATTGTCTCTCTGAAGTTAGCAGCAGCCTGCCAGTTTGAGCTACTATGGCAGGTTCCTGGTGTATGCGTCTGACCTGTAGTGTGGCAGGAATGAGGAGTCTACAAGTGACACTTTACTCTGCTGCATGGTGGATTTATTCTTTGCTAGTTAAAAAAAAAAAAAAAAAAGAAAAAGAAAAAAAAGAAAGGTTTCTGGGCTATGCACTGCTTTGATAGAACTGCTTATGATAGTTGATGGTACACATGGCTCCAGACCCAGAGCTGGCTTTGGTAAACTGTACCACCGCCATGTTTGGAAGCTGAGGTGGGCCGAGCCAGCAGCCACAGTGGCCTTTCAATCTTACAAAGATAGATATTACACAGAGAATCTGGTTTATGCTGTCTTTGGGATTTTTAACTACAGAAAAACATTTAATCATAAAAGCTGTTGAGTTAAACAAATATGTAAATTTTAAAGGTACCTTGACTTCAAAATTTGGATATAAGGATATGTTGCTTTGGAAAAGAGTCTCTGCTTTTGTTTCCACAGAAAGCCAGAGGCTATGGATTAAGGTACATCAGGTTTGATCAGCCAAGACCACCTGAAAGGTCTCTGATGACACCATGGCCCAGATGATCCAACATCTACAATGGTTTCAGGGCAACTGGCCCAGAGGTTTACCCTCACGGACTACTCCATAATCCTAAAATCTTCTTTGTGTCCCTATAAGATACAGCCCCCTCCCCCCCAGCAGGAAGTAGTAAGAAAAACTACGCCCAATTTCCCAAAATTATCAAGCTGGCTTTGGAGATGGAATTGGCTCACTCCTTCTCTAAACCCAGACATATTGTTCAAAAAAAAAAAAAAAAAATAAGTTAAGAGATTCTTATGTCCCAAATCAGAAGAGCCCTATGATATGGGATAGAGAAAAACCAATATTTTTATTTAAATCAGGTTGATTATAAATGCGATCTCTTTCTAAAGAAAAAAAGGGGATATGATATAAATATAATAGGATGAAAGGGTAGATTAATGAACAGGGTATACAAGCTCCCCAATGGCCAGGCAGCAGAGGCAGGAAGATCTCTGTGAGTTTGAGGCTAGCCTGGTCTACAGAGCTAGTTCCAGGACAGCCAGGGCAACAAAAACACCCTGTCTCAAAACAACAACAACAAAAACAAAGCAACAACAACAACAAAATCAAAATACACACACACACACACACACACACACACACACACACACACACACCAAACAAAAACCCCATGGTCCAGATCCCAACGTTTAGCTTAAGAGCAAAACCCTGCCATGCGATGGTGGCACACACCTTTAATCCCAGCACTCGGGAGGCAGAGGCAGGCAGATCTCCAAAGAAACCCTGTCTCGAAAAACAAAACAAAACAAAAAAAAACAAAACAAGGGGTTGGGGATTTAGCTCAGTGGTAGAGTGCTTGCCTAGCAAGTGTAAGGTCCTGGATTCGGTCCTCAGCTCCACTAAAAAACAAACAAACAAAAGAACAAAGCCCCAACTAAGTAAGGAGCAGGAGCAGAACACCCACCACTCCCTGGAAAGAGTAATTGCTTCTCCACTGCATCTCTAACTACAGTTTGAGGCCAAATTTTCATGAACTTTAACAACCAACTGTGACAGACCCAACCTGGAGACAGATCTGAGGATTAGCTGTCTCTTACTAAGCCATTTAAAGGAGCTAAGTGGAAGTCAATATAATTCTTTTCACTAAACTTGTTTCATAAAAATAGTTTTTCATTAATAGAGTAACATATAGATTTATTTTACAGTGAAAACATTTTTTAAAATTAAAAATCAAGCTGCTCTAATTTCAAATATAGTAAATATTGACAGGTCTAAGTCACATAGAAGTTTTCTGGGTCCCAAGTAAGATGCCTGAGAGTCTGAAAGGCCAGCAAGGTAGACCTTAAAGGTTTGAGGTATACCACATCTCAGCACAATGCCTTTCCATGTGTCCCACCGCCTTTCTGTACTCTATCTAGACTGGCACCAGGCTGAAGAGACAGGCCTAACACTTGACATAGAACGCTGTCAAACAAAGTCACATCAAGTAAAAGGACAGTCCAGAGTGCAAAGTCTGAACTATATTTGCCATCGGCTCTTTGTGGAAAAGTGTACAAATTCCTAAGCGTTTAACTTCCTCCCTAGAACCTGTGCTCCTCTACCCAGTCATACTCCAGAGACCAGGGTGACCTTCAGATCACAGTCACTCATAGCACAACTCAAAGCCTTTGGCATGGGATTCAAGGGCTGTAGCATTATTACTCGCTGGGCTGATCTGCCTCTCAGGGCATTGCATTCCTGCTTACCAAGTCAGGTTCTCGTACTTCTTAGAAAGCCATGCTTCTTATACCTCTCCTCAAAGCACTCTTTACCTCACATGTTCTCTTCTTCCTTTCTTGTCATGCCCTGACTTCCTCCCTTCCACCTCTACCTTCCTCTGTGCAGTGGTCACTCTTCTCTGGTTCTCCACATGTCCTAGACCTAGCAGGGATGCAATGCTCTTCCCAATGACCAAACTTCATTTCTGACTTCTTAGGGCAAGCATGGGCAGCCCTTCAGCGCACTTCTCTAGCCTCCTATCACTATTCCTTTGCCATGCCTCCCCCAGCAGCACAGGGTCAGCTCCTGTATGTTGTACCCTAGGTACTAGCTGTGTCCCTGCTTGCCAGAGCTTTCCAGTTTTCTCTGGATGGGGAAATGGAAGTGTCCTGCTAAGCTGACACAAAGCTAGCAAAAGGGTAGAAACAGGGTTTGTACCTACATCTCTGCACACTGCCTTTCGATATATCCTGCCTTTTTGTACTGACTGGCATCAAGCTGAAGAGACATGCTTAACACATGACATCAAGTCAAAGGACAGTCCTCAGTCAGGTGTGAGGAGCAGCTAGAGCAGAGATCTACCAACCAGGTGCAATCTGATAGAATGAGAAGGAAGAGTGGCCTGTTGAGAATAGACAGGAAACAAAAGACTAATCTTGAACAGGAAAGAAATAGGAGCAATGATGCAAAGATGGCAACATTGTAGGGTAACAGTGGGAAAAAAAAAAAAAAAATCAAGATGCCAGGTCCAGAAGACAGGATTCAGTAGACTAAAGAGGTAAAAGCAATCCCCGCTTAAATACAGCTAAAAGCAAACATTTCAAGTTGGTTATTTAACATCCAGATTAGTACTTTAACCAGTAACCAAAGTACTGCACTGGTCGTGCCCCCCCCCCCCCCCCCCCGTTTTTCTTTTTTTGAGCTGAGGATCTAACCCAGGGCCTTGCACTTGCTAGGCAAATGCTCTACCACTGAGCTAAATCCCCATTGTATTTTTTTTAAAATCATCACTCTTTTGGTGTGATTTCTAGATAATCAAGGCTCTGTAGGGGCCCTCACAACTGATAACTGCTGGATATACCCTGAACCGAGGATCTCCCTTCAAACAAGAAATCTTCACATCAAGGACTAAAACCATGTATTCATTTAATGCTAAGGACAATCTTGCAAACCACATCTGATTATGTAACTGTGACCAGGTCAACTCCCTGGTCATAGATCCAACTTCAAAGATGCAAGTGGCTGACGCAGTGAGGATGAAGATGAAGAACTGCAGGGAGCTTGAGAAGAGGCAGTGTCTGATTTCTCCTTCTCAGTTGAGTTCCACTGCAAACAACTTACTACTACTGGATCACTTCACTGATGTTCTCCCTGACACACGTTCCTACAAAATGAAAATGCTGCAAAAGAGTGCAGAACTCAGATTGGAAAGAATTCACCTTACCAAACACCCTGTGCTACTGAAAAAGAAAGAAGGGGAAAAAGGTAGAAAGACCCATGTTAAGCATCAATTTCCATTTCCATATGTGGAATCAGTCCTAACACATAAAGACTCTGACTAAATATCCCATTCTTGATACCACATTCCCCACATTTAACTATCTATGAAATGAGATATAATTTTTGTTTGTTTGGAGACAGGGTTTCTCTGCCTTAGCTGGCCTGGAACTCAGAGATCTGCCTGTCTCTGCCTCCTAAGTGCTGGAATTAAAGGTGTGCGTCACCATTGCCTGGCTGAGATATATTTTACATTCAGTGAATCATAGTTACCTCCTGACTTTAGCCCAACTTTTGTTACCTTCTGGGGTTTGCTTTTTTCAAAACACTCCATGACCCAAAGGAGGGCTCATCTTTTTTAAAAATCTTTTTATTTATGCCAGATCACTCAGCTTGCCAGCTCACTTATATAATCCCCAAGGTTTACCCTGGAGTTAAGCACATAGACCTTTAGTTTGACTTTGTATTATTTCCTTAGGTTAAAAAAGAAAAAGAAGCTAATGTTGAATTTAAAGCAATAAACCACCTCATGGATTAATTAATTAAGAAATGACAGGGCTGGCAAGATGGCTCAGTGGATAGGCGCTTGCTACAAAAACTGATAAACCAAGTTTAATCCCTGCATCCACATGGATCACTCCCCTAAATTGTCTTCTGATGCCTGCTCTCCAAATATAAAAGTAGGGTTGGGGATTTAGCTCAGTGGTAGAGCTCTTGCCTAGCAAGTGCAAGGCCCTGGGTTCAGTCCTCAGCTCTGGGGGAAAAAGAAAGTTAAAAACAATAACAGGTTATCCAATTCCAAGTGGTCAGTCCTAAACACACACACATAGCAACACTACTAAATAGACTCTATAGGTTGGATTTCTTCTTCCTGTGTATGTGAGTGTAACAGTAATAAAAGAGGTCAAGAATCTGAGTAGTAGTGGAGGACACAGGAGGAATTAGAAGGGGCTGAGGAAGGTATAGACACGATATAAATGAAGAAAAAGAAATTATTACAACAAAATAAACAAAAAGACAAGGCATTTAAAATTCTGACATGAAGAAACTGGCTGTTACCCACTGGTTGATCTTGTGATACCAAGCTCAGAAACATCAAATTCAACATAAGACTCTCCTTCATCAGTTCCCCTCATTTCTTCCGGAAAAGCAATGAACACAAAAAGGGATAGGCCCTTAGGTTCCCCGTGAATGAGCTGACTCCAAGCTTGTTTTAAAAGTAGTAGGTGTCTGCCCTGTGGGGCTCCAGTTACAACTTGTCTGTGAGGCTTACTTTTTGAAGTTTGAGAAAATGACACTACACTGGAATGCTTTACTTCTGACTTTATCTGTTAAGTATCCCCTCACCCCTCTCTGGTTTTTTTCAAGACAGGGTTTCTCTGTGTAATTTTGGCCATCCTGGAACTCGCTCTGTAGACCAGGCTGGCCTTAAAACTCAGAGATCCCAAAGGCGTGTTGTGTTCTACCACTCCAGGCTATAAACATTCCTTTTTAAAGCATGCCGTTTTCCTGTGTTTTCAAAGGCATTTTAGTTCAACTGCTAGTGGTACAATCTCTGCTAACGAACAGCTAGATTCTGCAAGGGGTTTCCCCAGGGCTGGCTAAAACTGGTTACTAGAGCAGCAAATCACACACAGGCTTTGGAAACAGGCAGCATAATTTCATACCTTCACTGTTCTAGTTTGGCTACAGAGCTGAGCTGACCACTCTTGGTGCCTTGTTTGTGCACCTGAAACCTGGAAGAACAGCCTCTCAGATGGGTAAAGGTAAAATTAACTGTCCCAGGCAGTGCTCCTGCACAATTTCTGGCACACAAAGCACTCAATGTAGCTGTCACTGCTTTATGGCTGGATCCTATGCAAGGCCTAGGAAAGGGGAGAGGACAGCAAGCCTTTAGGCTTGAGGACTCAGTGTGCCAATACAAACATGCATAAGGCTGTAATGTCATACAATATTCACCTGCAGGAAGATGTTCACGGGTAGAGAGCAGGAGCTGGTGGTTGAGTAACTGCACATCACAAAATCTGCCCAAATAATTAATCCCTAAAGCAGTGAGTGACTAAAGCCCAGCCAGTACTTGGAAGTCCCCTAGGTTTGCTATTTTGATTCTGGCTTCCTAGTCTACTCTCCAACAGGGGAAGAAGAGCCAATCATTACTGTCAGCCACTCTCACATCTGGCCATCAGTAGGACAATTACTAATCTCCCTGTGTGCCCAGCTTGCTCCCATTTACAGGCATGTAAAGGACTCACCATCCACACAATGAAACCGTGGTTTTGAGCAGAAATGGTGACTGGACTCACAGCAAAATCTCATTCTTATATACATAAAAGTAATCAAAGTGTGCACAGTTCAATACTGTATCGGGTTATTAGGTTAAAAACATGAAACAAAAGCCCCTTTCTTTTTGCTCTACCTGGCTTGCCTATTTACACCCTTCCTCCTGTCCCCCATGATCTCTGGGTATTGCCTGCCAGGTCAGAAGACCTCTGACTTAATCTCTAGGACACATCTGACTGCCTATGCCCAGGACCGAAAAAAGACAAGCCAGAAGCAGGGCTACATGGAATTTTGCAGAGCTGAGCAAAAAGTCTCACAAGCTACAAGTTTCAACAGATAAATTTTGCCATACCTTAAGTTCTCAAATCCAAGCATCAGCACACGAAATAAACTCCTTGAAATGCCACCTTCTAATTATCTCTCACCAACATTTCTTCAAGCTTGAGTATGGGTAGGACTGGGGCGGTGGATCTTGTTGCTACAACAAGTCCTAGTTGCCAATGACCACCTCTGCCTTCTAATCCATCACTGATGAATCAAACAGTACCACAGCACTGACTGACAAAAAGCGATCAAACGATAAATGATGAATTAAGTATGTGTGTTAAAACAGAAAACTGTGAACACATACAATTAAAAAGAAAAATACAGGTAATTATCACAATATTATAAACACATACAAAAGACTAGCAAACTAAAATTTTAGATGTACTCAGTTTTACTTGAAATGGGGTTTAAAAAAATACAAAGTCGGCCGGGCGATGGTGACACACACATTTAATCCCAGCACTCGGGAGGCAGAGCCAGGCGGATCTCTGTGAGTTCGAGGCCAGCCTGGGCTACAGAGCGAGTTCCAGGGAAAAGGCACAAAGCTACACAGAGAAACCCTGTCTCGAAAAGCCAAATTACAAAGGATGGGCAGAGGTGGTGTGCACACGCCTTTAGTCTCAACACAACTTTTTATCGTGGGAGGTGGAAGCAAGCAGATCTCTGAGTTCAAGGCCAGCCTGGTCTACAGAGTTCCAGGATAGTCAAGGCTACCCTGTCTAGAAAAACAAACAAACAAACAAAAAACTATTTCCATCAAGATTTATAAAGAAAAGAACGCCATTTTCCAAAGTATAAAGTCAGTTTAATTTCATTTAACTTATCAATGGAAATCAAATCAAACCATACAGAAACCAGATTTTAAGGCCAACCCATCTTCCTACCAACATTATTCCCATAGCTACAATAATCACAGAAGTAAGGCTGACCTGTCCCCTACTTGGCACATGCAAAATGAAACACAGTAAAACATTTTATGCCAACACAGAAGAAACAAAATCAATAAACTACTTCACAGAAAAGTCATCTGGCTTCAATCTCAAACCAGTAAGAGCAGTTTCACCTGGTCTGGTCTTGTCTGTCCCCTGGGACCACAGACCTCCAGATGTTCTCAAGGGTTAGGAGTCAGGCAAGACACTGGCAGGAAAAGACAGGGTGAAGGGGGAAACAAGCAGGACAAGACATCTGAGGAGAGGCTGCTAGTGGCAAGGACGGTGGGTGGGGTGACAGACTTCTTTTAAAAGAAAGTGAACAAGTTTCAATGACTCTACTATAAAATGCTAATGCTCCAGTCTCTGAGAATCGATTCCACAACCCTCAAGCTCTCTTAGTTCCTTGTCTACTAACCCACAGCCACAGCACATTTAAAGTTGGGATTAGGGGAAAGACAAAGCAACAGACTAAGTCTTATGGAAAACAGGGCATTGTGGTGAAGCCAAAGAATTCAAGGCCAAAGCCGGGTGTGATGGTACACGCCTTTAATCCTAGCATTCCTGACATCCCACCCCTTTAATTCCAGGCAGAGGCAGGCGGATCTCTATGAGTTTGAGGACAGCCTGGTGTACAGAGCTGATTCCAAAACAGCCAGGGCTGTCACACAGAGAAATCCATAACAAAAACAAACAAAAAGAATTCAAGGCCAGTCTCAGCTACACAAGGAGTTTGAGGTTAATCTGGGCTACATGAAACCCTGTCTCAAAAAACAAAACAAAACAAAAACAAACAACAACAAACCAAAAATATGCAAACAAATTTTAAGGAACAAGTGGGGAGGGGGGCTGGTCAGATGGATGGCTCAGCAGGTAAAGTCACCTGCTGTTAAGCCAGATGACCGGAGTTCAATCCCTGGGACTCAGAAGGTAAAAAGTATCAACTCCAACAAGTTGTCCTTTAACCTTGACCTGTGCTGGGGTAAAGTACACACTCACACTCAAACACATACACAGTATAAATAAATAAAAGCGTAGAAAAGAAAGCTAAGTGTGTGCTTGACATCCCAGCACTTGGGCAGGATGGGGCAGACACGACGGCCTTGGAGTTCAAGGCCGGGCCGGCCGGGGCTACAAAACCAAGAACTTTTCTCAACACCAACCAACCAACCAATCAAAACAAAACTAAGAAACCCGAGAACAAATTCTGGAGGAGTGACTTTGAAAAGAGCAGCGGAGGAAGAGAAGACACTCAGCAGTGGAATGCCACTCCTGCAGAGAGCTTCAGGAGACCTACGAGTAAGACGGAAGCCCAGGGCTGACCAGTGTCTCTCTGGCTTGAGATCAGCCTGGGCAGACTGGCACATCTACGTCTACTGAGGAGGGCACCCAGAGCACACAATGTCTCAAGAGTTCAGTCTCTCACCGAATGGGCCCCAGAGACCAATAACCTTGCATGGATCTCCTTTTCCCTTGTACAGGCCCCGAAGAGACCAGAGTCCACGGTCCCCTTTTATACCGCACGGGCTCCTACCTGAGTGTCTGAGACATTTACCCCACAGGGCCTCAAGACCAACGGCCATGCCACTCCACCCCCCAACATATGGGCCTCATCTTACCCTTACAATACCAACTCCTAGCTCAATCCCAGGGCCACAGTCAGAGACCAGTGTCTACAGCCCTGCCTCCCTACAGACTCTGGGGGCCTGCATTCAAGACAGTAGTACATCCTAGACTCCAGAGACCTGTGCCCATAGACCTACCTTACCCCGCATGGTTTGATCTGTCTCCCGTCTTACCTCCTCAGACTCCCCACAGCCTTCCGAGGCTGGCCTCCACGGCCATCTGCTCACTGACCCCCTGAGGCTGGCGTCCATGGCCATCCTCCCCAGAGCCTCCCAAGGCTAGCGTCCACTGCCGTCTCCCCAAGAGATCCCCGAGGCCGGCCTCCGCCGCAGTCTCTCCCGACGCAGGCTCCCTACAGCCGCCCCTCCCTCTCTTCAGCCGCTGGCCCGCCGAGGGTCTCACAGGACAGCACCGGCCAGGAGGGCACAGGCGGCCGCATTCGGGCCGGCGGCTGAGCGTGACCTTGCTCCCGGGGCTCGGGGGTCGGTCGGGCCTCACCTTCCGCCACGTCCTCGTCGACAGCGCCCTTCACCTGCGAGAAGCACCACTGGAAGTCGTTGCCGCCCGCCGGGCAGCCGCCTCCTCCGGCTCCTGCAACAGAGCGCGCCGTCAGGCCGGCCCCGCCCCGTCCCACCACCGTCCATCCACCCGCCCGCTCGCGCACGCCTCTTACCTGCCATGGCGCGGGCGGGACGCGCCCAGCTGAGCGCGGCCGACCGAGGCGCTACGAGCGCTCAGCCTCGGCCGCCGCCGCCGCTCCCGCCGCCGCCGCCGCCGCCGCCGGGGAGGGAATTTTTTCCCTTTTCAAAATGGCGCCCAATGTCCGTCGCCCCGCTGGATGACGTCATCCCCCTCCGCCTCCTCCGACGGCCAGTGCCGCGGGGGCTGCCGGGAGCGCACCGTGCGCCGACTGCATCTGCGCGAGTCGTTTCGAAGCCGCCGCAGGCCGTGAAAAGAACGTCTTGGAGTAGTCCACCCGCAGGTACAGGTGGCCTTCTCGAATCGTGTTGAAGGCTAGGACGCGACGCCCCCTGCGTCTTTAAGGCCTTCAGACTTGCTTCTGCGGCCGGCTGGACTCGCTGCCCGTAGGCCCAGACCCTTCCCACAGCTGATCCAACGGAGACGCGGAACCTCCGTGAATCTGCAGATAGAGAGCGCTCGGCAGTGGGCAAGCGGGGCCTCTGAGCCACCAGCATCTGGAGCCCAGCACCTGAGTGCGTAACTTTGCCCATCTCCCACGCTGTCTTGCCCCAGTATCTTTCTTAGACTCTGCGCACCGTTAGCATCAGAATGCTACTTCAGAGGGGTCCTTGATCTCTTAGTATAACCCTAGGGAGCTGTTGTCGATTTTTGCTTTATTTGTGGGTGTGGGCTTTTTTTTTTTTTTTTTTTTAAAGCATAAAGAAGGATTATTCGCTGGTGGGCTTGACGTATTAGAAATCAAGTTTCATGATACTGTGAAGTTGGCAGTGGCGTATTGCACCACTAGAGGGCAGTTGTTCCAAATCACAGCATTCTCCACTCCACAAACGCTGGTCTGCCTATTCTCAGTCTTGGCTGGAACGCTGCATGTGTAGAGTTGACTTCATCTGTCCTGGTGGAGGTTACTCCTCAGTGGAGAAGAGACTATAAGAAAAACATGGCAGAGAAGGAGGGAAAGGAGATAGGAGCAGGAGAGTTGGCATCTTAAGAGAGCGATTGGAGGAGACAGAGTGCAAGCCCTGCGAAGTCTTGGGCGGCTGCTAGAAGTGGGAGCAGCCAGTGCACACGCAGGTCCACCCAGACCTCTTCTTTTTTTGTTCTTTGAATTTATTCTTATGCAATTACACACACACACACACACTTTGGTCAGGGTTTTGCCATATAACCCGAGGCTGGACTCCACGACACCTAGCTTACCTGATTTGTTTAAGGGACAACAAGAAACTGGAGAAAATGGCTGAGGAAGGCTAGTCATAGTAGTGGAGGCAAGGAGGTAAGGACAGGAAGCTGTTTTCAGGAGGGTGGACTCTAATGAGATGGCTGGCCGTGGCCATGAGTTGGGGAGAGTCACGATGGAACAGTGCCTTCCATCAGCAGCACCCAGGTATGCTTCTGAAAGAAACTGTCTCTGTGGTAAGTAGGAGGATAAATGAGGTGCAGGTGTCTAGGTGTGTGAGACTAATGGAGAAGAATAAGAGGGAGACATATGGGCATTGAAGGTGTGGGAGTAGTGATTGGTGACGCCCCAGAGCTTCAGGATTGTTAAGAGCACATGCATAGTCATGGGAGCACATGCTGGGGAGGAGCTGACCCTGGACAGCCAAAGGGACTTGAAGAAGGAATTCCAGGCCTTGAAAGGAACATTCCGAGACTGCTTGCAGAACTGGGGTTTAAGTTACGTTTATTTGAACTCCTCCATATAGAGCATAGGTATCTCAAGTAACACCAGGTTAAATATTCCATTCTGCCAAATTGTAGCTGCATGTTTTAAACATGCAGTGAACAAAGTGGCTCCCACTGTCAGATGTGTGTCCATGTGCACTGGGATGCATCTTTATGAAGAATAGTAGTCTGAATGTAAGTAGCTGCCCTAATAACTAGTGATGGGCAGTATGTATCGGGATATGAACTCTTAAGTAAAAAGAAGAGGGAGGAGAAGGGTCAAGGAGGAAGTGGGGGCGTGAGCACTGGGAGGAGGAGATAGCCATCACTACCATCCTTATTGCTACCAACCTGACATCACTGAAGTAAAGAATGGGGTATCATCCAGTTTCTGACGCTGGCACACACGGCTTCTGCACATTCTATCTGAAGCATCTGGAAAGCGGGCTCTTGCTGCTCTGTGCATCTGTCTGTGCATCAGCTTTAGCTCTGCCTTGGATGCAGCACTGTGACAATGAGCAGAGATTTAGATACCAGACAGACTGAATGTCACATCTCAGAACCTCAACCTCCTCACCTCTTAAATGGACTGTCCTTAGGCTGCTCTTGGAGTCCCCTCTGCATAGCTGCACTTTAATCAGTGGTGTAGTCACAATCATTAGATGTTGAAGAATAGACTTTAATGCTGAACTGGCTCATGTGGCTTGTTTTGAAGTACTGGGTCATAGTTTGACCTCTGTGTTGCCACTGTCTGGGGCTAGAATCCTTTTTTCTTGTACCCCCCCCCCCCCCCCGAGACAGAATTTCTCTGTGTAGCTTTGGAGCCTGTCCTGGAACTCAGTCTGTAGACCAGGCTGGCCTCGAACTTAGAAATCCACCTGCCTTGCTTCCTGAGTGCTGGGATTAAAGGTGTGTGCCCCCACCGCCTGGCTTACTAGAACCCTTCTAACAGTGGCTTGGATGGGTTTGACTTTGATCATTTTATTTTCTTTTTTAAAAGGCAGATTAAGTAAAAATTTTTTCATTGTTTTGTTTATTTGAGACAAGAACTTACTATGTAGCCTTGGTTGTCTTGGAACTCTATATAGATCAGGTTGGCCTCACTCAGAGACTCCTCTGCCTTTTCCTCCTGAGTGTTGGGATTAAAGGCTTGGACCAGGCTGGAGAGATGGCTCAGAGGTTAAGAGCACTGACTGCTCTTCCAGGGTCCTGAGTTCAATTCCCAGCCACATGGTGGCTCACAACCACCTGTAATGAGATCTGGTGCCCTCTTCTGGCCTGCAAGGACACATGCAGACAGAACACTGTATACATAAATAAATCTTAAAAAAAAAAAAAGGGCTTGGACCACTGTACTAGTTAGGGTTACTATTGCTATGATAAACACCATGACCTCTGAGGATGAGGGTTACTTAACTTCCACATTATAGTCCATCCTTGAAGGAAGTCATGGCAGGAACTCAGGCAGGAACCTGGAAGCAGGAGCTGAGGCAGAGGTCATGGAGGGGTGCTGCATATTGACTTGCTCCTCATGGCTTGGTCAGCCTGCTTCCTTATAGAATCCAGGACCACCAGCCCAGAGGTGGCCACACCCACAATGGACTGGACCCTTCCCTATTAATCACTAATTAAGAAAATGCCCAACAGGTTTGCTTACAGCCAGATCTTATGGAGACATTTTCTCAATTGAGGTTCCCTCCTCTCAGATGACTTTACCCTGTATCAGCTTGACATAAAATGAGCCAGCACAAGCCAAATTTATTATTATTTTTTTAATTTATGCATGTCTATGCTAAGGCCAGAAAAGGGTGTTGAATCCTCTAGTATTGGGAGTTACAGGAAGTTGTAATTTGCCTGACATGGGTGCTAAGAACCAAATCAGGACATATGGAAGAGCAGCAAGTGCTCTTAACCACTGAAGCATCTCCAGCTTCATCATTTTCTACTGCTTACTTTAATATGGAGTAGGCTAGTACCTGCCTTTGTTCCCCCACCTCCACTCTGTCTCCACTTGCTTCTCTTGTCTCTGTTGTTCTCCTCTCTAAGTGTGTGCTCCTGTCCTCATGGGAACTCCTGTGGGTCATTCCTTAGAGACTTTAAGTTACTGTGCTCTGGCCCCTGCCTTCTTCGGTCTGAAGGTCTCTACAGCAATAGTAAGTACTTAATAAAACAAATACTGTGTCTGTTGAGTGAGACTGATTTAGTCTCTGTGCACAGGAGCTCAGAGTCCATCAGGAACAGTCATCTTTGAGCCATATCTGTCTGCTGTGTAAGGAGGGGACAGGAGGGAGTCTGTGAGAGCTCAGTAAAGAGTAGGGATCTGGGCTTTAGCCAGAAAGGTGGGTGCTGAAGCTATTGGGGGAGCATCAGTGAGCTTGATGGGTGATAAGGGTTGAGGAAGCAATGCGAGAACAGAGAGGGTGCAGAAAGTTCAGTGTCTTTGAAGTGGGAGTGGAATGTCATTCAGATGAGACTTTCTTCTTTGGGAAGCAACATGGAGACCTAAGGAACTGGCTCCACACACACATGCAGGGGAGCACCCTCCAAGAGGCTTCTGCTGCAGGAAATGGGACCTCAGGAGAAGCAATGAATTGTTCTGGTGGTGCTCACCCTGTATTCTTTTCAAGCTCTCCTGTACAATAAATCCAAGGAGCCTGAGAACCTTGAACCTGGAGAGGAAGTCCAGGCCTCTGTAGCACATGTGTCTTGTAGAGGGTGAAGCATCAGGGCTGCTACCACCTTAGGCTGTGACACAGACCCTGAGTCCCCTTCCCTATACTGGATAGTCAGGTAGCCAGTGCAGGTCAGCCACGAGGATCATGGTTAACAGGAGTCTCTAGTTTCTTAAAAGGTTCTGTTTCCAAAGCTCTTTGACTCTGTTAATAGGAATTCAATGGGGTAGTAGTATTGTCAGTCATGGTCTAATCTCCAGTAAGACTGTAGAAACTTGGTTGACTCATGTAGCTATATGCCAGCACTAACTTCAGTCTAAGCTACCATCCTGATTCAGATTTTGGAGCTTCTTGGGGCTGGACAGGAACCTGGGAGAGAAGGCAGGTAAGCATAGAGAAGCCCTGGGGACAGGCAGGAGCAGGAGTCCTGGACAATTATACTTTGTTGTAGTTGCTACCCAGTTGCCAGCCTCCTTGCCTGGAATCCCTGGGATTGCTTTTGGCCAGATTCCAGTGACACTTCTGGAATCTAGGATGTCACCCAAGGTATCAGAAGTGGGTGCATTACCTAATATGTACCCATTGGATTTGGAAGATGTTCCTGGTATCTGTGCATGTATGCTATTGGCAATTCAGAGGCCATTAAAGAGCTTAGTGTATGAATCAGGCACTTACAGCTAATCTCTCCCCACACTCTAGACAATAGCATCCTGCCTAGGAGTGGAGACTCAGCACCAAGTTCATAACTTTCAGGATCCACAAGTCCTGGTGTCAGTAGAAAGCACTTGCCTTACCACTTACCTGCGTTAGTTCAGGAACTCCCGAGGCCATGATGTTAACCTATGGGAGTGCATCAGCTCCTCTGCTGCCCTCCATGGTGCTGTTCCTCCCATTTCTGAAGGGGAGGCAGAGGTAGAAGCAGAGGGCTGAGACCTGCTGTCCTTGTTGATGTAGGGTGCAGCTTGGTTTGTTCATCTTGAGCTGATACACAGATATTCAGACACGTGTCTGTTCTACATTTTGGAGCAACACAGCAGGCCCTAAATTAGGAGCAGAGCACTGGATTCACTGAATCCATGCACAGCAGGTCTCTGGCCTAGAGGCTTGTGAAAACTTTTCCTCTCTAAATTTGATAGATACCTGTGCATTTTCTATTTTTTTTAAACTGTCAGCTATTTGATTTTTTTTAAATTTTTGACTCATATTTTAAAGTGAGAGAAAAACACTTGCTCATTTTGAGTGCTTTTCTGAAAAAGAAATTCACAGATGGGGATAACTTCATTTCAAAGATAAAAGTACAGCTTCCCAATATTCTGCAATATGGCTTTGTTCTCTAAATGACAAAATCAAGGCAGCTTGAGAGCAGTGCAGAGCCGGAATGGCAGCAGAAGGCATGGAGCTGGAGGCACACTCAGTTCAGCGACTTGCAGTTTTTCTTCACTGGGAACCTATTGGAACTTAAATTATGCACAATAAATGTCACATCTTCCCCCATTTGTCTTAGTAACTGAGGAATCCTGTATATTGGGAAAAGCTCTTTGTACATCAAAGCTCCTTAACAATGTGAGTTGTCTCATCTTCTCGTGGGAGGAAATGTCAGCTTGATTGATGTGATCTGGGGAGTGAAAGCTGCTCTGAGGAGAGCCCCAGTGCACAGCTTCTCTCTTCTGCCTCAACTCCGATTGCTTGCTCTGTGGAAAGCCCTTTTAGGGCAGCCTCTTCATATTAGCACCTGACATCTACCCCATGAGTCACCGTTGGAAACACCACCACCAGGAACAGAACCCACATGAAGCCTAGTGACTCACTGTAGCCGAATCTCCTGCCCATCCAGAACAAGGAAGGGACAGGTATGCAAGAATATGTTCTTCAAAACTTAACCCATGTCCTGTCCTCTGATCCCTTAGAACTAACGCAAGAGCTTGGTCTTGGGAACTTGACAGTAGCTGCTGGGACTTACCCTAATGTGAGTGTCCAGCTGGAGCAGCACTCCCCACCACCATACTCCAGTGCAGGAGCTAGGTGAATATAGAGGGTGTCACCCTCGTGGCCAAGGCCAGGAGCCCAACAAAGTCAGGAATTGAAGCTTCTGCTCCACCAGATTGGAAGACTCACCTTCCTCCCTCTCTTTCTTGTAAGTCTCCTGTGGGTCAGTCTTACTTTGGTCTCTGTGTAGTCTGGGATGATGTTGAACTCCTGGGCCTTCTTGCCTCTTTCTTAATGCTGGGATCACAGGTGTGCACACAGGTATATGCTGACAAATGTGTGCCACCAATGCTTCTCTAGCTTCTCTGAACTAGTTTCTTCATCATCAATAGTTAGGAGTAACAGTTCCTAGCCTAGCATAAGGCGTTAGGAGGGTACCAGAAAGTAAACTAAAATAATTCGTATACCTTATTTGTGGCCTCAATGAGAGTTATTTTTGTTAGTGAGCTTCAGAGAGGTGGGAATCATTTATGGGTCCCAGTACACACACACACACACACACACACACACACACACACACACACACACACACACACAATCTATCTATCTATCTATCTACCTATCTATCTACCTATCTATCTATCTATCTACCTATCTATCTATCTATCTATCTATCTATCTATCTCTATCTCTATCTCTATCTCTATCTCTATCTCTATCTCTATCTCTGTCTCTCTATTTCTCTAGCTCTATCTCTGTCTCTCTATCTCTCTCTATCCTTTGCCTGATCCAGCCCTTCTTGGAGGAGCTTCCCCAAACACAAAGCTGGCAGCTGGTGCTTTCTTTATCAGGGAGCTGCTGCCCTCTGCTGGTTGAGACAGTGGGAAGCAGCTCAGTGCCTACCTTGGAAGTCCTGGAAGACACCAAGATGATGGGGAGGTGATTGGGGTTCTGTTTTCACAAAAGCATCCTGGGAGCAGAAATCTCTTGATCAGAAACTGAGCCCTACCCCTATAAGCTGACAGAATCTTTACACACTAGCAAACCCACTGTAAAATTCTGAACCTCTTATCAGCCTTTTGAGTGGGGGTGAGGTCATTAGGATGTATAGACATGCCCTGTCCCTGACCTTTGGCCTTGTCTCTCACCTGCTGCCAGAGATGGGGGAGTAGGAGGAAGAAGAAGAGAGAGCAGGAAACAGTGAGTGGAAACAGGGCAGGTGTGTGTGTGTGTGTGTACATGTACACAAGTTTGCATTTCTTGACATGACCTGGCCCAGTCACCCTCACAAAGCAGAATAGGTCTCGGCCCTATGGGTTCTGGGGAAAATGCAATGGCTGCCTCTAAGGCATGGCTGATCTGTGTCTGGCTCAAGGATGAGACTTTTGGGCTCAGGTCTTCACAGGAGACCCAGCTGGCCTTCAGCCAGACATCTTGTTTGTAACTGAAGTTTTGATAAACATGACCCATGTCCTTGAAAAAACATACCCCATGTACTCCTTGTGGTTTATTACTAGTTTGGTGTAGAAACCAAGTCTCAACTTAGAGGAGAAAGAATGGTGTCCCCTGTACACTATTGTGAAGCAGGAAACTTAGGCTGACCAAGGCTTTGGTCTGAGCATGTGGCTGTGCCTGCTCTCAGGTCTGAGCTGTCTTTCTTCTCCCAGGGCAGAAGCCAAGCCCACAAGTTCTTTTGGGAGACAGACTCCATCTGACAGCTTCTGCCCTAGCTTCTCTCTGAGCTGGAATGTCCAGCTGACCCTTCTTTAGTGATCTCTCTCCCTCAGCCCTTCTGTCAGCCATCTGCAGGAGTCATCGTAAGAACCCAACAGAGGCAGGCAGATCTCTGAGTTTGAGGAGAGGTTGGTCTATAGAGTGAGTTCCAGGACAGCCAAGGTTACACATAGAAAAATCAAAACGAAAACAAAAAATGCCAGCATCTGTCTGATACTACTCTTAGTGAAACTTCCCATGATTCCTCTCGAAATGTGAGAGCCTCTCTAAAACCTTACCTAGATGCTGAAGCCAGCCCCTTATGCCTCCTTGTGATCTCATGCCATTTCTCCTTAGACTAACCCTTTCCTGTGCTTACTGTTGAGGCTGATGTATCTATGCTTCCAGTGAACTGTGAGTGAAGCCTCATTGGGACATGAGGTTTTGGATATAATCAAGCTGAGAGGCTTTTAAAAGTTATTATGTGTATGGGTATTTTGTCTGCATTTTGTCTGTGTATCACCTCTGTGTCTAGTGCTTGTAGGGTAGCCAGGGTTCAGTTAACTGCTGAGCCATCTCTCCAGTCCCTAGTTGAGGGTCTTGAGATGATAACATGGTTGTCTGGAGGCCCCCCCCCCCCAGCGTGGAAAGTAATTTTGTTGTAGAGGTAAAGGGAGAAAGTGAGCAGATGAGATGGAGACTGTGGGGCCACTGCAGCGATGTCCTCTAGTTATCTCTGTGGCTAGAAGGCAGAAGGAAGGACCTTAGAACTCCTGGAAGGGTCCTAGCCGAGCCCACAGTGAGGCTGGCTGTGAACATTTGGTTTCCTGAGCTGAGAGAGAGTATACTTCTGTTGCTGAAAGTCATGAAGTCTGGCAATTGCTTACAGTAGCTGGATGACTAGTATACCAACTAGCCCTCTTTTTCTGGGTGCCTCTGTGTTTTTGACACTAGCTCTTTACAGGGATATTTTTTTTATTTCATTTTTGAGATTATAATATAATTACAACATTTCTCCCTTCCCTTTCCTCCCTCAAACCCTCCCATGTATTCCTCCCCACCCTTCTTCAAGTTTATGGCCTCCTTTTTAACTAATTATTATTGTATGTGTATATGTGTATAAATATAAATATTCCTAAATATAACCTGTTCAGTCTGTATAATGCTACCTGTTTATATGTTTTCAGGGCTGACTCTTTGGCACTGGACAACTAATTGGTGTGCCCTTCTCTAGGGAAGATAGCCTCTCCCATTCCCAGCTTTCCTTAGTTGCCTATAGTTCCTTGTGTAGGGTTGAGGCCTTTTCTCTGTCCACTACAGCATGTCCATTGGTGCTGTCCTTGTTTAGCTTGTGTTTGGGAAGTCATGTTGGTGAGACTTTATGGATGTAGTTTCTGATATTACCAGGAGACACACTCTTACAGCTAACTAAGTTCCTAGTCATCTGTCTCTTACAGTCTTTCTGCCGCCTCTTCCTGTGAGCTTGATGTATGCCTATGTGTGCACCTGTGCATAAGTACCTGCCCATTTGTGTGTGCACATACAGAAGCCAGAGGTTCATGTTGAGTGTCTTCATCTATTATTCTCTGCCTTATTTTTTAAGACAGTGTTGCTCACTAAACCCAGAGCTTGCCATTTGAGCTGCATTAGACAGCAAGCTCCAGGGGTTCTCCTGACTCTGTCCGCCCTGCATTGAGATTACAGATGTACATCACAATACCCAGCTTGGACATGGGTGCAGGGGATCTGAACTCAGGGGCACAGCAAGCACTTTGCCCATTAAGTCTCCCCAGCTCTTCAACTTTGGCCTTTTGATCTCTTCGTTAACGATGTGGCAGGCCAAGTATGTTAGACCTTTGGTCTGGGAGTCCATTTGCATTTTACTCTCGAGGCACATCTCTACCACATTAGGGGAAGGCAGGGGTAGAATGGTTGAGACCGCGATGAGCTTCACAGAAGTGTGCAGAGCTGCATGGCTCCCATGGAGCTTATCCACACAAGTATCTGCCAGGGGCTTTTATTTATTAATTATTATTGTTGTTGTTGTGTGCTCCTGTGGTATTGGTATGTGTGGTGTATGTGCACATGTATATGTGTGCATGGGTGTGCCCTGCAGCTGTGTGCATACTCCTTCAGAGGCCAGAAAAGGATGTCAGCTGTCTTGCTTTATCAGTCTCTGTGTTAATCCTTTGACTGAATCTTAGGCTGGCTGTCAGTAAGCCCCAGCTATCTCCCTATTTCTGCCACCCTCCCTGCTAAACTGCTGGGGTTATAGGCTGCTGGGGTTACAGGCTGCACACCTGGCCATGCTCCACCTTTTGCATGGTCACTGGGATCCAAACTCATGTCTTCCTGTTTGTGAAGCAAGCTTTCTTACCTGCTGAGCCATCTCACCATCTCTTGCCAGGCAGTGGCTTTACAATGCTGATTCTCAGGTTAGTGTGGTGGTACATGACTATCATTCTAGCACTCTGGGAGCAGGCACAGGAGGGGCAGGCATTCAAGGTCATCTTTGCCTACAGAGCAAAATCAAGACTAGCCTGGCTACATTAGGCACCCCCTTCCCACCTTTCACACATGCACATAAAAGGGGTTTCTCATCTGAATTTGGAGTGTAAATAAGAAGGAGACACCATGGACCAGGGAACCAGGAAGCTCCTAGAAGCCTTCTGCCAAATGCATTTTGCTGGCTGCTCCTGCCTTCTTGTGGTCCTTCCTCCCAGGGCTCTTTGGGGGAATGGCCTCCTGTTTGTCACCATAAATTAAGCATGCTAATTTTGGACAGCATTAACATGTTCATCAGCTCTGACTTTTAAAATATTTAAGTTCACATCAGTTCAATTTTCCCCCTTAAATGGACTAAGAACCAGTGTTGATTTATTCAGCCTATTCAACATAATTGTGAGGTAAGGTCTTAACTGCAGCTTATTAACACTTTTAATAGTGTGCAAAAAAAAGAAACTTTCAGCTGAGATAAAATTCTGGCATAATAATAAAAGCAATTATGAAGGCTTTAGGAGGAGAAAGGTCAGTGCTAGGCCTTATGTGGGTGAGACTGGTGGTTTAACCACTAAACGTGGATTTATGTTACCTGAGATTCCTCACCAGGAGAACAACAGTGCTATTCTCTCTAGCCAACCTTATGAACTTGCCTTTCACTTTCCCTGGAGACCAACATGGTAGAGACCCAGTTTGCTGCTTCCAAGTGGGTACATTCCAGGAGCCTGCCCCTGAGCAGGATGGTGACCCTCCTGTGTTGCTTCCTGCCTTTGGGACTCTTCAGGACCCTAGAACTGCTGAGGAGACCTAAGCCCACCTCTTCTCCAGATGCCCTTGAAACACAGGCTGGGAGCATATGATCCCAATGGGCTGGAAGGCCCCATGAAGGAACTGCATGCTGGAAGAGTTCTGTGTGCAGCTCAGTATGTGCTGCTAGCCATATACAGCTGTTGAGGACTTGAAACAAGACTATTGAGACCGAGTTAAAGACTATTTTATTTATCTGTAATTTGTTTGAATCAAAACGAAGTGGTTGTATGTAGCCAGGGGTTACTGTTGGAATATGCAGTTCTAGCAGGAGGCTCGGAGTGGACCTCTCTTTATATCTAGTCTGGTTTCTCCTAAGGAAGACCCAGGCTGCCACTGTGCATGCTGGGAAAATCCACTGCCCTAAAGGACCAGAGAGGCTAGTATTTGAATGACAACCGTCTCTGTCATGGCAAGTCCACCCTTTGACCATCCCTCTGATTCTTCTAACGAACCAACTTCCTGTTATCTCCACTGATGTATATTTAATATCATATTTGTTTGATTTTTATGACCAATTGTTATGGTTTGTGGATACAATGTTCCCAACAGGTACATTTGCCAAGTTTTGGTGACCAGCAGGTGGCGCTGTTGAAAGGCGATTGTCTCAGGAGGGTGTAGATGTTATCTGGGAGGAGCACACTGAGTTGAATGCACTGAGTTCAGAGCTGGATACATTAGGAGGTGGGGCCTGGCTGTTGGAAGAGGTTTGCTGGGGCTTGCCTTTGAAGGGTGTACCTTGCTTGCCCTTGGTCTCTTTGGTTCTCTGATTTTTCTTTCCTGGCCACCATGAGGTGAGCTGCTCTGCTTTACCCTATGCGGCCCACCACGAGGCTCTGTCTGACCACAGACCAGAAACAATGGAGCTGAGTGACCATGGATTGACCCTCTGAAGCTGTGAGTGCGAACAATCTTTTCTCTCAAGATGTTTACTTAAGGTTCTTTGTCACAACAGCAAAAGCCCAACTAACACCCCAGTCTCTGGTGACTGGTGACCCCATTTGTTCTTTGCTTTTTGACAAGTCTGGAGCCATCTCTTCCCAGGCCCTTGCAGCAACATGGCATGTATTGGTGAGGGCAGGACTTGAATGCCATCATGTGCGGTCCTAGGACTCCTGGAACTTAAGTGGCATCTGGTGGTTTTTAATAACAAAGGTCGTAGTTGAGGAGACTACCTTTCTTTGGCGTATGCCACTCAGCATTGTATCTTCCAGGTTCCTTTTTAAGGCTGCCTGATGCTATACTGCATGGACAGGGCAGGGTATATACAGTTATATATAGGCCTGAGTGTTGGTGTCACCCTGAGACCTGATCCCTAGTGCACCAGTATTCAGAGATTGAGACTTCAGGAGGCAGTTAGGCCACAAGGACCAAGGCCTCGTGAATGTGGTTTGTGCCCTTGTAAAAGAGGTCTCTTCCATCATTTAAAACTCATTTGTGTCTTCCACCATGGGAAGACAGAGTGAGAAAGTGCCACCCGGGAGGCAGACAGCAGGCCCACTAGATGTTGAATGTGTTGGTGACTTGACCTTGGACATCTCAGCCTCCAGAGCTGTTGTTTATAAGCTACTGAATTTATGGCTTTTTGTTAGGGCAATCTGAACAGATCAAAGCAACATATTCCTTATCTATTTGCCTGTTACTTACCTACTGATGGGTACTAGGGCTGTGAATAACAGTGCTGTTAACAAGGTTTAAAAAATGTGGTTCAATGTGTTTTCAATTCTTTTTTTCCTTCAGAATTGGGAATTTGAATCAAGGGCCTCATTCACATCAAGCAAGTGCCTCAATGATTGTGCAACACCCTAGTCCGACTTTCAATTTTGGGGGGATGTCTAACCAGAAGTAGACTTTCTCGATCATGAAGTAGTTGTGTTTTCAATGTGTGTGTGCCGGGGGTGGGTGTTCATATGTATATGTGCACGTGCTCACATGTGCACGTGTAGAGGCCAGGGGCTGACATCAAGTGTTGTCCTCCATTGCACCCCACCTTAGTTTTTGAGGCAAGGTCTCTCACTGATTGGCTAGACTGGCTGGCCCTCAATCCTCAGGGATCCTTCTGTCTCCAATCCCTCAACTGGGATCACAGATATGTGCCACGACTTTTTTATGTGGGCACTGGGGATGGGAACTCAGGTTCTTATGTTTGCACAGCAAACACTTGACCACCTCCCAAGCCCTGTTTTTAACTTTCCCACGCAGACCATACCTTTTACTTTCCCAGCAGTACACAGGTTTCACTTTTTCTTCATCTTCATTCATACTTCCTGTTTCCGACTTTTTGGCTGTGACCATCTGACAGTGGGAGGCAGTACTTCACTGTGGTTTTGATTGACGTTTCTCTGGAGGTTGGTGGTCTGGGATGTCTCTCATGTACTCATTCACCATTTGTGCAACCTTCTTTGCCAAATGATATGCTCAGGTTCTTTGCCCATATTTGAATTGGGTTGTTGATTATTTACAAACACTGCATGTGTAAATAAGTCGTATTTGTACCTGTAAGAAATTAGGGCTGACTTTTCTAATCCAGGCCAGGAAACACTCAGAAGCCAGGCCAGGGACTGTGAAGGGTGACTTGTTAAACACTGGTTGGATGACCAGCTGGGGCTAACGCAGAGGCAGGGTCATAGGCAGACCCCAGAACAGGGCTCCATGGCTATCGGTGGGGGCATCTCAAACCACCAAACTTCCAGATGAGAACTCTGCTGGCAGAATGGGTTCATTAGTGTCCTTTAACTGCAGGGAGATCAAATCCCAACCTAATTATTTATAGAAGTGCAATTTCCTCCCCCATGAAAGCTGCAAGCTTTAAAAAAATGGCCTGGAGAGAGACTAAAGGTGACTTGGTGACATCTGCCAGGTCAGTCAGCACCTACAGCAACAGATACATCCAAAGATGGGATGCCTCGGGTTGGTGGTGCCATGAAGGTGGGGAACACCTAAAACGGGTGATACTTGGTCATTATTTAATCAGGGGAGAGACTAGGGAGCTAATACCAGCTCCCAGGAATAGGATTTAATGAGGGAAGAACGGGGCAAGAATTAATGCAGAGGTCAGCAAAAGACATGGAATCGCCTGGAATTCCTAATGAGCCCCGGTGTCCAGATCTGTTCTGCTCAGGAGTACTTGGCAATTAGAGAACACAGGTGGGTAACTTGGTAAGAAATAACAACCCCAGCATTTATTCAGTTCTTGACAATTGACAAAGCCTTTGCACACTCTGGCTTGGTTCCTTGCCAAACCTTTACATGGGGATCCTTGGCCTGGAGCCCAAGGCCCGAGTGGTCAGACCTTGGTGACTTCTCAGCATATCATCTCCAGCTCCAGTGTCCTTGCTGAGCCTCACTGTCACAAACAAGATGAGTTGAGCTTGCTCTAGACCACCTGCAAAGTGAGAGGCAGAACCATGGCCTCTTACCAGGTCGTCCCCATTCTCCCCACCCCTGAGCTCACTGACGGTAATTGGTTAGACTTCACTGGCAGTGTCTGGTTGTCTCTTTCAGATATCAGTAGGATCTGGCAGTTGGAAAGGGCTCAGTTGGCCGCAGAGCTTCTGGCAGGTGGGGGTGGGACAGCAGTACCATACACTCCTTGTGTGAGCGTCAAAACTGACTAGCAGTCGGGGCTGCAGTCTGCCCTGAGTACCATCCCAGTAGAGCTCAGTGTTTGTGTCATTCCAGCTGGAGCATGCCTATTGACAGGAACCTAGGAAGGCCCACACTCATGTCTTCCTGCAAGGCACCAGCCCCAGAAGGCTCTGGAATAGCAGGCAGGGCCCCCAGAAACCCAGGCAGGTACAGGCAAGTCCTCTGATTTGAGCCTTTCCCCAGCATGGGTTAAGACGTCTGCCACTGTAGGGCTGTGCACCTCCAGCTTAGACAGTGGCTCTTCATTTTGCTTGACTTCAGATAACTGTCCAGCATTTAGTGGGTACTGGCCTGGGATGCAGAGTGACCTGTGTGGCATTTGATGTTTTAAAGTCGCAAACAAGCAAGGGTGGCTTTTTGCTAACCCTAGAGCATAGGTCTACAGTCACAGGAAAAGTGACTAAGCTCTCCTTTTTACACTTCAGGGCACCACACCACTTCACCAGCTTCACCTTGACCCCTAACATGGGGTCACTTTGTTGTTGTGTGGCTATTTTATTCCCAGAAGTGCAGGGCA
>NC_050443.1:115023114-115038114 GCF_903995425.1 Onychomys torridus | reverse complement strand
CTTTCGACCTTGGGGTCGAAACACTCTACATGACCAAGGTGTGTGTATGGACGGGGAGAGCACTTCAATGGATTTTCCTTGAATTTCAGTAGGAGCCACTGAGCTATGCCCGGAAAAGGTGAGCAGGACTGCCTTCTGCATCATGAGTTTTGGGATAAGTTAAGAAATATGGCTTATTCCACCCTTGCAACAGTACATTCTCTAATTAGTCATCATAGCTGCTTTCCTGAAGTCCTGCTACATTATGGGAGGGGTTAGCCAATCATTACAAGGTGAATATTCAGACCCATCTTCACTCGTTAAATGAGTAAAAGGGAGATGTGGATAACATTGCTGGGCATGTATGTCTGGCACTTAGCCCTCCCCACTAGGGTGGAGGAGAGGAGCCCTCAGAGGTCTTTGGAAGGGGGAGTAGATGGAGCCCCTGACAAGGCATCTGTGCTCTGTAGTGAGGGCTGAGAGAAGTGATGAGATAGCCCTGCTCCTGGGAGGAGTCTCTGTCCCCTGTCTTAGAGACAGTGCAGGGTCCTGACCCAGTGTGCATCTACAATGGTATTCTCCTGCTCCCCAATGGAGAAGCCCTCTAGTGGGCATCAGTGGGACAACACTTCTGTGTCATCAGCTCCGTCTTTTCCTTTGAATCCCACATCCACTGTGGACATCACAGTAGTAAAGTGGGGGAGCTAGCGGGTTTCATGGTGGGTCCCAGCATAGCCATGTGAACCTAGGAGATGCCTCTGTGTTCAGGGACCACAAGTTTGACAACGAGCAGAAGTGTGCCCTGTCTTTGCAAGGAACCAGATACAGCCTCTCTGTGTGGGGACTGGGATCCTTTTAGAGCCTATCCTCTTGGAAAGCCACCCTGGGAAGAGAAAATCTCTCCAGGGACTGCTGGGGAAGGCGGGGCCCTTCTCATCCACCTCTTCTGTCACTCTTCTGGCTTGCATGCTGCCATCTGTACAGAGCCACAGTATTCTTTGCTCACACTGGGGTTTTGATAATTCTCTACTTTTTTTTTTTTTTTTTTGTAATTGCAGAATCATAAAATATTTTAATTTCAAGGTTAGCAATTTTCTCTTGCATACTTAATTTATAATTAGCTGGTTTATAAACCTGTTCGGCGCATATAATTTTACTGTTGCCAAATGTTCTTCATGAATAATTAAGGGCAAATCCCTATTTATCAAATTATTAATATACCTAATAGCCTTGTTTTCATAAACAATGCATCAGAGTTGGATTTAAAGAAAACCTTCTCAGAGGGATCTTGTGTTGGATTCCCACCGCGGCAGGCGGGCCTGTGCTGAGACTCGCACAGAGGAGTACTTGTGCTGTGCTGATGTCACGGCCCGGCCTTCTTTCCCCACAAAGGCGCAGGTATCAGTAGCTGGACAAACACAATGGCTATTCAGCAGTGATCCTGGGCCCCGGTGGTCACAAACAATGTTGTTGTTTGTTCTAGCAACTCACCAGAAGTGCATTTGGAGGGAACCTAACAGATGAAACCATTCTTTCAGGTCTCTGTAACTGCCCCTATCCATTCCGACTACTACACCTACTTTCCAAATGTAGGCAGCGACTTTTGCCCGTGGTGTGGCTACAGGGATACGGAAGGCATGGTCTTGGCTCCTTCGTCAGTGGACCCTGCTCATGTAAGGCTCAGGTCTTGAACATTCAGGAGGAGCCAGAACACATGGTTCGGGTGGAGAGGAAGATGAGCACCATGTTGAAGGCGTGTGGTGCCTGCACTTAGCATTTCTGAAGCTCTTGGAGATACCCACTGGGAGACAACACTGGCCTTCCTCCCTGCCCCTGAGCTCAGATCAGTTCTGTGGAATGGGAGGTCCCAGCCTACACCTGCCAAGAGTTTGAGTAGTGGAAACAATGAAGGATTCTCAGTGCTGGTTCAAAAACCCCTTTAAGCCAAACTTATGGAATGTACCACAAGAGTGTCTACATTATGTGTTGGGCCAGCGCCTCCCTGCCATGTGTCTTGGGGACTGAGTGCCTATCCCGAGCAAGGAGTGGGCTTGCCGGCAGGCTAGCCTGTTTCGTGTTTGCTTATTACCATTCTCCAGGTTTATAGTCAACACTCTGAAAGGAGACAAGGCCTGGGCTCCTCTCTCCTTAGGGCCGGCGTGTATGAGCCCACTCGCCATGTGTGACTCCATGTGTATGATTCATTCCAGAGCAGTTTTAGTCCTCATAAAATATTCATTTTGGTTGTGCAGGGCCCTGTAATTGCCATCTCTCACCCTGAATTATTTATACCTTGCACAGACTGACAAAGCTTTGCCATGCGGCCCTGGATGAATCAGAAACACGGGTCTTTGCTGCCAACTGCATTATAGTTTCACAAAATATGGCCCCAACGTCATTCCGGGCTGCCTCATCTCTAAATCCAGCTTTTCTTGATTTGACATTTTCTTTACTCCCCCATTGTCTTAGTCAGGCAGAAAGGCCTCCTCTTAACTCTAAGCAGCAACCTTCTTGCTTGCATTATAGCTGCTGTGCTCCAGAGAACTAATGTGTCTTTATTGCCCTTACTTTTTTATGCTCAGTAACAAGACAGCGCCCGGGCTCACTTTAGAGCCATATATTATACATTAGCGATAAAATGATGCAAATAGTCCTGAAGACTCTTCAAACAGATAGTGGAGATCAGCCTGGATCAAGCTGCTTGTCAAAAAAACAGAAAATAAAAGGTGACATGGGAAGTTGGGCCCAGTGGTCTATTTCCCAGCTGTGGGCTGAGGCAAGCCCAGGGTGGAGGGTCCCAGATGCCACTGGTGACTTGTATGAGCTTCTTTGTCAGTGCCCTAAATACGTCTATTCACCAGCCACCTCTCCCCAGCTTGGCCTGCCCTGCCACTCCGCATTGCAGCCAGGTCTTGCCTAGTGTCTCCTTCTGTGTTTGCAATCCACTCTTGGGGCTCCTCTGTCATCTGTCTGTCTGTCTGTCTGACTGCTTCCCCTGAAACCCACCCTGCAGGAGAGGAAGTGTTGGGAAGAATCTCCGGATCATGCATGAAGATTTAGGTAAACCATAGCAATGGGGGTCTGACACTGCTAGATGTCGCTTATCTCATCCACAACCCTCATGAAACTAGGAAGAGGCCCTATCAGCTTGGGGTACCCTTGGATCTCATTTCTGAGCAAACAATGACAACCTACAAAGATTCCAATGAAACATTCCCACGTACTGCACGACTGCTTGAGAGATAATGTGTGAGATTCCAGCCAGGAGCTGCATAGTATCATGGGGAGGCGAGCAGGGTTTATCATGATTTTAACACCTTGGTCCTTCCTGAGCCCCAGAATGGAATTAATTTATGGCTCCTGGCTCATCAACAAAGGGAGGTGAAGGGAGCGGGCTCAGTGCTGTTCCTAGTAATGGATGCCCTGTACACACATCTCTCTTGTATATGTTGACACGCAGGAGTAATGAAGTTAAGGCTTTGCGCACATGTGCCCCTCATTAAGCTGCATTACCTGCATTAAAACTAATAATTGCCACTCAGAGCTGTGCTCCCATTAATCATTTATAATGTTTTAATAAGTTTTTAATCAGGACCTAAAAGGCTAGAGAGCCAGTATAGGCAGGTTCGACACTGACATCTTCTGTGCATGCATGGGCTTGATTTAAAATGTGATTTTTTTTTATTAATAATTCAGCCTACAAAGAGGATAGTTCTTAATTAAGCAAGCTGATGTGGATGGAAGGAAATAAATGTACATCAAGCAGGAAAAGATGAAAAACATCTTTTCCACTTGAAGGCTAGAAAAAAAAAATAAAAACAAACAACAACAAATCCAAACCCAGCCTCATACCAGCTTTGAAAATAAGCTAGTAGGGCAGTAGGAATCAGGACGTCCAGACAAGGGTGGCCTTGATTCGAGATCCCCTAAACACACCCACGGATGGTAGAGGGAGGCCTGCAGCCCCAAGCAGGGCCGCCTAATCTCTGTGCAACCTGCAAAAGTCTCCCCTGGAGCTGGCAACAAGTCAGGGGTGTATCTGATGTGAGCCAAGTGATGCTGGCATTTTTCTTAAATAAGGAGCTTCGTGATCAGAGCTGGCAAATAGAGCAGTGTCCAGAGGGAGAGAAGAAGCTGTTTTAATGAGCCCACAGCGCAAGACAAAATACAGACTGATTGACAGGGCTAGTGATCTGCTGGGGAAATAATGTCAATGTGCTTTGCCCATTAGAAATAGAGAAATAGGTAAAGGGGGAATGGGAGATAGGTACTTGAAACAAGAGCCCCCTCTGTAAATATACTGCACTTCACGTTTCTTTTGTGTTCTGCAGTTGACTTCTTTTAAACAGATAACCTTATCAAAACTATCACAAAATATCAGGGACTGTTAGAAAAACCACTAACTAGAACGTCGACAGCCAGCCGAGGAGGGCACAGATGAAGCCTGCAAGTCTGGGTACGCTTGCTTTTAGAGTGTTGCCTGGGTTGTACTTATCTGAACACATTAAAACCACCCGGAAAAGTTTAATGCAAGTCTTACAGATTCCTCTGCACTGAGCATGTGGCGCAGGTCTGCCGTGGAAGTGGGTATCGAGCTGGCCGGCAAAACCATTAAATCCCATCAGATCTCTTTGGCATCATTTTAATGAGAATCATCGCAAAAGTACAAGATCACAGTATCTGTAAGTGCCTCTTGACAGCTGCGGTGGAAATTGTGATGAACAGAAAAACCATTATAGCAGAAATTTAGCGATAAGGCTCTTTGGAAGGGACGGTGGGGCCTGGTCTGGCTGTAGAGCGCGAAGGGTTAATTTTCTAAACCTAATAATGTTCGATAGTGAGGTATTTGTCAGGAGATAAAGAAGTGATAGAATCTGGGAAGTGGGTCCCTTGGCGATTGTAGTACAAATATTGTTAATGCGGTGTGGTTACTACAGCGAAGAGAAGTAAAATAGCTGGAGTCCACCAGAGACAGGCTCTGCTACACCAGAGCCAGAATCCCCAGACAAAGGCCAGTAATTGTTGAACTGCAAGTCAAGCCATGGATATTCCCCAATCCTCTTCTATCTGCATTTACATAGAGGACCGTGCTTGCTGGGGGATGGGGGACAAATCCTGTGGACACCAGGTCCTCCCTGGCGGGTGGTCAGGGTACCTCGACCTCTTGCCTGGAAACTAGGGGAGGATGTCCCCCAACAAAAGCATGAATGTGGGTGCTGTAAAACTCAGTGCTGTCACCCTCTGGCCCCTTCCTGATGACGTCACAGAGCCACTACACTTCTATGAGACCCATAACTTGAAATGTACAAGAATTTAATAAGTCTGGTGTTAAGGCAATTTGTCATGGCATATTTGAAGAATAAATCAGACTAATGGAGCAGAATTTTCCTCCCGTATGGCATTAAAGAACATGAGCCCCGTCGTCGCTAATGGCAGGAGTAAGAGAAAAAAAAGAGGCCTGACATTAAGACCCCCGCATTTTGGAAATCCGATACGTATTGACCTGTGTACTATCTCAGTGCACAGATCTGATGTCAGCAGAATGTAGTCATGTATAGGAACTGCTCATTACAGGTTTTGTGAAGGAGGCACATTGTCTCTGAAGCGCCTGGACCCGATCGGCTAGAATTGCTCAGTAGTCAATACTCCAGCGACTGATGGCCCGGCGTGCACACACCACAGCTGCGACCACCGCTTTCAGGGACTTGCCAGCAATTAGCAGGAACCTCAAGGATCACTTGGCCACTCTCTGATCAGTCGGGGGAAAGTCTCTTAAAGGCTCTATCTTTTCATTTGACTCTTAACTGTTTCATTTCAGTGGCAGGTAAGGGTCATAGCCGCCTACATCTAAGAGGCCTCAGCACCGCCCTCTCGTGCTTGTGAGAGGGCCCCTTTAGGGCCGGGACTTGTGAAGTGAAATGGACATGACACAGTGTTAACCATTTGGGAAGTGACCAGTTCAGTAGCACTTGGCACATTCATAAGGTTGAAGGGCCAGTACCCCTCTCTAGCTTAGAAAGCTTTCTCCACCCCAAGAGGAAACTTTGTAACCCCGGAAGCAGTTGCTCCTTACCCTCCTAACCACCCCAGCACCTGGCACTGCAAGTGTCTGTTGCCTTTGAAGCTGTGTTTTCTGGTGGGTTGTCAGTACCTCCCATTTAATCTTGCTCAGGCGTGTTAAAAGAGTAGTAACTAACTCGGGGGGTCATCGGCAATGGCTGGGTGTGTCCCTGCTGAAGCCCACACAGTGTCATTACACCCCAACTAGGACTACTTTGGGCTTTTGGATGATGGACTGAAGCCCTACCCACCATCACCCAAGTGTATTGGTCATTAAGGGCTCAGACTTACAGCTAAGAGTGAGCCACCCCCACCCCACCCACCCCATAAAAAAGCACCTAGAGTTTTCCTTCTGACCTCCAGTTTCCCAGGCTGCACGTGGCTATGGGCTAGAAGGCTGTGTCTCTAGCAACAGGCTGGAACCAGGTGGAGGAGGGATCCTGAGAAGCCAGAACTCTTTTTCTTGGAGTTCAGCTACTTCGAGAGGCCAGAGCACTTTGGACTGCTCAGCTTGACTACATGTCTTTCACAAGGACATTTGGGGTGGGGTCATCCAGAGCTTGGTTGCTCACACTCCTTTTCAGATTCCTCTGGAGCAGTCTATTCTTTGACAACCCCAAACTAACTAAATAAAAGTCCCCGTAACTAACTAAATAAAAGTCCCCATAGAGGACTGCAGAGCTTCAGAGGACCTGAACTCTTCAAATAAACCATAGTCACATGTGTTTGAAGGTGCTTGAAGGAGCTCTCAATGAGACCTCTTCCAGGTTCCCCCGTTCCCCTCAGTCACCAGGGTACACCCTTAAAGCCCGCCACATTTCTACGGAGCCGATCTATTTTTCCTTTGACCAGAGGGAAAGAAATCATTACTGCATGATTAGTGGCTTCAGTTGGGTAAGGACATCAGTGTGTGTGTGTGTGGGGGGGGGGGGTTAGGGAGGTGTGTGGTATTAATTACCTAACCCTTGCTGGCAGGCCGATTTTATCAGTGACTTGGCCACTGGTAACCCGGCTCTTGATGGACGTGGGTGAGTTCGGAGCCGCCTGGAAACATGAAGGAGGTTGGTGTCAGATGAGAGGCATCTCATCAGCTTTTCTCTGACAAACCAAATTCATTCCTTATGTAATTGATAACGGCCTTGGCCAATTATTTCCCACATTACAATACACAGAGGCCCCCTTTACAGGTTTTGCAGGGCTGTAATTAGCTATGCTAATATCCCCTTTATTGGCCCTAATATTGCTCAACACCTTTTGCCATCCTGGAGCCCACTAGAGCCCCATGGCCTGTCAGGACTGCTGATTATTGAGAAGGATAGCTTTAATCAAACATAATTGCAGTTAATTTTTCTCTCCTGCTCTCTGTTGCCAGCGTCTAATGCCACGGACTCCTTGATATTCCATTAAATTACAATTAAACAGCCTCCTTTGTCTCTGATTGTCCTGAACACCACCACAAAGTTCTGTAGCCGTTTAGAGGAGAGCTGTTTGGTCCTAATTGCCTGCTAGCTCACAAAGGGCCAATTTACACAATACCCATGTAGAATTTAAACAGTTCATAATGTAATGGATATTACACAGGAGCCTAACACTACAATTAAAATGATTTTCATCAGATAGAGAAGCTTCGGTTAATCAGCTTCATAAAAGTAAATATAAATGAACTAATTCATAGCTTAAACACACAGAGATGGAGCCGACTTTGAAATTAGTTACTGTGGTGGGGGCTCTGTGTGCCCCTTACCCTGGGATACCCATGTTGGGCTCTGGTGGAAACGGTAGGTCCCGTTACTTGTTCTAGCCTCTCCTGAAACAGTTTCATATCCTCTGCAGTCCTGTTAACATTGGAGTTGTTTGTTGGGACTCTGATTCAACACCCTCAAAACAAAACTCTGAGCTCTCCTCATTGGGCGCTGTGGGCCACACCCTTCTCCAGCAGGGGGATAAGTGTCCCATCAGGAGAGGATTTTCAACTTCAACTCAAGCTACTGGGCTAGGCCGACTGTCCTTCCAGGCAAAGGCTTTGCTGTGTCCTTATGGGATCTCAGGCATAGGAGAGTGAACCAGCCCTCCCAATAATGAACGAGAATAGCATCGTGGCATCTGTCCTAATCCATGCAACACTGAGGAAAGTCTATTTCCACAGTGATGGCATCTTACTTTCTGCCCGAGAACTTTCTGGGATTTTTCATGATGTTTCCAGGTAGAGTATTCCTGGGGATAGTGTGGTGTGGAGCATTTTGTCTTTAGCTACTGTCTCTCCTTCTGCCTGTAAGAAACAAGTAAATAAAGCCCATATTTCAAGCTTGATTTACTCTGGTACCCACTGTGAAAGATGATGAGTCTTTAGGGAAATAAAGATGGGGTCAGGGAATTAGTGCACATAACGGTCATTTTGACGTTGGGCCAGCAGATGCCAGGGAAACACACTGTACACAATTAAGCATAATGTACTAATGACAGGTTAGAAATTTTATCGCCTCTTTGCGATCAAGCAGCAAATCCACATTTAGCAATAATAAAGAGTTTATTGGTGCTAAAGCCAAAGATTTTCTGACATAGGAAGGATTTTTCCTTTCATAACAGGAGTATTAAATCCTTTGTGTACCAGACTCTGGAAGTGAGATATGTAAAGTGGTTGCCAGATATTTCTTAGGAAACAGCCAATTAAAGGGTAATTGAGTAAAGGATGTGGGAATTACCATTGGACTTCATGCGTGGGCATTCAGTTTTCTCACCCCTTTCCCAAACACTGCAACAGCGCACCTCATGGAGCGCGTCCACTCCCACGCAACAGTGTGCAGTGTCTGCATGCTCGCCTTGACTGGGCTGCATTTCCCACCTATGGATCCTTAATTGCACCCTAGAATTAAACAGAAGCAAAACCAGGGGGAAAATAAGCACTTCTTGTATGCAGAGGTTTCCCTCTGGCCTGGCAAGGTGGTACTGGCTTGGGGTATACTTTGTGTCATTGGAGCCTGGGAGTGTGGAAAGGATCCTGTTCTGCATAGGGGTTGTTCCCAGTAGACCTGTCTCACGTACCCATGGCCACAGCCATCACATGCTCTGCATAGAAGAAGAGCTGTGATTGCCACGTGCAAGAGAGTGAGCAAGCATGAACATGTGTGCATGATGTCTGTGCCCGCTTCTGCTCCCAGCTTCTCCCCCACCCCCCAGAGCTCAGTGTGCTTGTGGCATCCAGCACCCAGTTTTGCTCTTCTGGTTTCTAAACTGATGATAGTTAAAGTCCCAGAATACACAGAGCTGCTTAGGATATCTTTAAAACCCACTATGCTATCTTGGAGGTAAGAGGGCCAAGCTGGCTAAACAGACATCGAGGAGGAATTTAGAACAGCCTCCTCAGGAGGGGTAGACATCTTTCATTTTACAAAAAAAAAAAAAAAAAAAGCCCCCAACAGACACAAGCTCCTCGTAGGTACCTTTGCGGATGAGCAGCTTCTCGCTGGCGCCTGCTCCGAAGATTAGCCGGGTGGTAATGTGGGGCATAATTGCACCGTGTGGCTGTCCCTGAAGTGAAAACCTAATTGCCTGACAGGACGATAACTTTGTGGCGCCCTCACCTTGTTAGGCCCTTTCTGATGCAGTTCAAATGCAGTGTGGCCGCAGGTGCGCCTAATTTACCTCGCTGCAGAACGTGTGGAGTTTAATTGCACAGTGGTTGTTAGGAAAAATTGGTGGGTGGAATATCAAGTGACTTGCTCTAGCTGATGGCAGATGGTGTTAAGAGGCATTGTGAGCTAAGTGTATAGGTGAGGTGAGTTAATAAAAGATGTAAATTCTTGCCCAAAGTAGCAAGGACTCATGGTATGTAAGAAAATTTAATTGAATGGCTACCATTCTTAGCCTCATCAAAGGGATCCTCTTCTACCCTCCTTGGGCCTTCCAGGATGTGTTGGGAAGACAGACAAGTCCTAATCCATGGAGTCTTTTATTTTCTCATATTGTAATTGCTCACGAAGAACAAAATTCCAGGAAATTTTGTAAAGTACCATTAAAAAAGTCAATCACTTCCAAATAAGACAGGTGATGTTTGGGGAGAAAAGCGAGTAGGTATTTTATGTAGCCTTGCTGCACAGGCTCTTAGCTGCAGTGGTGATGTACTAGCGGGGAATCCACCTTCCACTCGCTGTGGATGTGGCCTTTGCAAGCAGAGACAGAGATAGTGCAGCGACAAGATCTGTGAGCTGGTGTCTCGCATCCAGACTGTCTAGTGTTCACCTGTTTATACTAAGGCAGCACATCTGTTTGTGCAGGAATGGGGAAGGCTACATGATTATGTTTTCGTCAAAGCCTTTCAACACACAGTCAGGACTCCTGAATCTTCTGTTGCATACAAGGCCAGGTCCGATGGGAGGTGAAGCTGGTTTCCATGTTTGGCCTCTTCACTCCCACCAGGGCTGGGGCCTGTTGCTCCTGTACTCTGTCTCAGCAAGACTGTGTGTGAAAACACCCAAAACCACCAGCTAGTTCCTTAAAAACACAGAGATCATCCACAGAAATCATGGTAGCCCCACACCCGTTCCTTTCTTGAAGGTGAAGCCTATTGTAACTATTTTTCTTTTTTTAAATTAAATTTATTCTTTGACTATTTTATACTTGTGTATAATGCATTTTAAGTGCTCCCACACCCCTACTGTGATTTTAAAACTTGGTCTTTGATAGTGTATTTGCTTTAGCAAGATAAACACTGGAAATTGGGGTTTCCAAATAAATGTAGCACAGTCAATAGAATTTCAACTTTGATATTTTTACATAGATTCACCTTAAGACACCCCTATGCTAAAAGTCAATCGTTGCTTATCCAAAATTCAGATTTTACTAGACATTCTGCATCTTCATTGGCTGATGCAGGTGTCCCTGTCTGGAGTGGGTGTCTCTCTAAAGGGCTAATAGTTAATGCAAAGATCCTTGTTAGATGAGATCCCTTGGAAAGACACAGTTATTATAAACCTTGGGAATCTGTCATGCATCTCAGAACAGAGGCCAGGAGCCTCTGTCTGCCAATCCCACGGCTGCACTCAGCATCGCCCCCTACAGGGCCGCCAGCACAGTTGTGGGGCCTCTTCTGTTACTTCGGGCAAGTCTTTTTTTTTTAGGTTGTCTCTTGTGGGCTGACTCTAACGATCCTTTCTTTGTGTCTTTGTAGATTCTTTCTAAAGTTCTTCCTCAAGTGCAATCAGAACTGCCTGAAGAATGCAGGCAACCCTCGGGACATGCGGAGGTTCCAGGTACACAGCCCCCACCTCCCCACATCCCACCCCTACTCCCGCACGGAGGCGCCAGTTCCACCTGCCTGTTCTGCCCAACTTTCAGAGTTCTCTGTTGTTTGGAAAGCTCTTTCATTCTCCAAGGCTAGCAACACGGTAAAAATAGGCCAATGAGGGGCTGCTTGAGAGATGGCTCAGTGGTTAAGAATGTTTCCTGCTCTTGGGTTCAGTTCTCAGTATCCACCTATAGGTTCACAACCATCTCTAACTCCAGTTCCAGAGGATTTGACACCTCTTCTGTACTCCAAGGGCATCTGCTCCTGTGGGGGTCCGTCTAGCAGATTCAGGCACATACATAGACACATACAATTAAATAAATAATTCAGAAAATAGACAAATAAAATGCTTTTTAAATGATCGAGTGTTTTCAATATGCCAGATATATGAGTCTATGCAGGGACAGGGAAGACAAGATGATCATGTTTCCCACAGCCTCCTGACATCAGCTCTGAAAGCTTGGCCAGGCAAGATGCACATTTTTAGGGATCAAATGGCCCATTGATTGATTGTCATGGTGTATGGGGATGACAAGTAGGAAAAGAACCATAATGTAAACTCTCTAGAATGCTTGGTGTCTAGAGCATCCTCGTAAAGGGTCTGCCCCAGCTTAGCACAGGCCTCTACACATTTTCCTACCCTCCAAGGTCCAAGGTGTCTGACTTCCTCCATTCAGAGTCCAGCTGCTACAGGTCTGTTCTGGATCTAGGCTTGCACATGCCCATTTGCAGTGAGGATTTGGTCTGCAAGGGACAGCATTGCTTGTTGGCTTCAAGGACCAGCTCTGTCAGCTTCCATATTTTTCTTTATGGATGATCAGAAGGCTCTGTCAGGGTCATGGGCCCTCTATGCATGAAATAGACTGTCTAGCTGATTTTCATTGTAAAATTAGAAGAACCAAGCAAGCACCGAATGGAAATGAGTCCTAGATTACTGAGGGAATCTTATTTGGGATGACAACTTTGTTGGTCAAGTAGCTCACAGGATTTGTAGAGTTCTGTGTGCTCTTCAGGGAAATATGTGATATCCATCTTTTGCCTTCATGGCTCTTCAGGGAAGCAGATCCCCATTTACCCATACTGTCTTTCATGGTTGGGGATAGCATCTCTTGTAAAATACTGGACCAACTTCCATTTTTTTTTTATACACAAGAGGCCACAAGGCATGGGCAAAATTGGTCATCTAGGCAGAGGAGGCCCCAGCAGACTGAGTAACAGGGTTCTGTTTGTCTCACCAACAATGGAGCATGGCATCATCCATCACAGTTGATCTCACCGTGCATTGTGAGACCACGGTGACTCTGGTAACTTTACCCCCCTGCCTCTCAGAAGGGTTACCTGGACTTCTGCACATCATGGCACACTTGGTGCTTGCAATGGTACTACGCTTTCTGTATCTTCCAATGGGTGCATTGGCAGGGTTGGCCCTTTCTCAACGGTGCACTGTGTCTGTTTTCTCTCTTTCCCCTTGTGACCAGTTTTTGTATAGATGACAGAGCACAGATGGTGCCTTTAAACGTTTTTATTTTTACCTTTTCCTGTGTCTTTTTAACATATGCTCGTCAAATCTATGCCTCGACACTAGTCAGGTCTCTGTACATACCATGGTCATGTGTTCCTGAAAGTTCTTTTAATGCTCAGAGCAGGGTATACAGGTGGAGCCCAGGAAGATCTTGGCAAACAGGAGCAGCCCTTGTGTCCCCCAGGGAAGGAGATTGCTAGGCCACAGGTGACACCATAGTGGTACCAGGGCCACCCAAGACAATGCCAGATCTTCAGAACATGTACTGACTGTATTCTCAGTTCAGACAGTCTAATGTTACTGAGACCATGTTATCCTGGCAGACACAAGAGGGAAAGAATTCAAGAACCCTGCCCCAGTTGCTGAGGGTGTCTATAATATCATGCCCCTGCACCATGATCCTATGGGGCTTGAGGGTTTAAAAGTCAGTTCTTTACACACATATTCTTATATAAGCTTGTAGCTTTTCATTCTCTTTTATACCTAAAATACTTTTTATTTACTTGTCCGTGTGTGTGTTTTTTTGAGACAGAGTCTGGCTGTATAGCCCAGGCTGGCCTCAAACTTACTATTTTCTTGCTTTTGCTTCCTAAGTGCTAGGGTTATAGGCGTGTACCACTGTGCCTGGCAAAAATGCTATTTATTTATTTATCTCTCATCAGTTAAAAATCAATTTATTTTATTAATAAGCTTTCTCTTAGTGCCATTTCAGGTTTCTAAAAGATCCTGGCAGTGGCTTTTGAGAGTTCCTGATGCCCTGGGTTCCTTGCCTCAGTTTCCCCTGTCATAAACATATTTGGTGTGATGTATTCTTGTATCTGAAGGAGACTTACTAATGGTTACTGCTCATCAAGGCTTGCTGTGGCCTTGGTGGCATTGGCTTGTCACCTCCAACTTCTCTGGCAGTCTTCACTCCCCTCTCCCTGGCCTGGTGTTCTCAGGAGGAGCTGGCCCCAGGACTGGCCATGTGGAGCTCCAGGAGTGCTTGAGCCAGGCATCCTTTATGTCAGCTCCAGGCTCCAGCCCCACATTAAGCCCAGGCTGAGCTCCTTGCTTTTCTAGGTCCTCTGGAAAGCAGTGTGCCATACCAACCCAACTGTTTTAGAAACATGACAGCCAGGCCACCCTTGGCTGTTGCCTGGGTCTGCTGAAGTGTGTGCCTCCTGTGAGCTCACTGGGAAGAGGACAGTTGGCATGAGCAAGGTGGTCTCTTTGTATGGTGGCTTCATTTTCTCCTCCCATGAGGCAGCCAAGAAGCCTGTTTTGCCGTCTCTCCTTGGACATGCTCTTAGCCTCTCTTGGGCCCTTGCCACCCTTCCCTATGAACTTGAGAAAGATTCCTCTTCCTGGACTGAAAAAAACAACAACAACAACAAAAAAAAAAACACACTTCCACAATTCAAATTCAATTTGGTTTTTTCAGGTGCGAAGAACTTCATTCTCAGACATTAAACGTAATTGTGCAGTGGACCCAGGGATCGTCTGCTGACAGAACAGGGATAGCTGGGGTAGCAGCCAGAACCCCGATTTTTAGGAAGCCTTTTTTGCGGGGGACAATTGAATACCCCCTCTTAGGTCTTCAAGAGAGGCTATTCTCAAGTGGACTAATTTAAATTAGATAAACTATCTAATCAATATCTGAGCAGATCAATCAAAACAGAGGCTTTCAAATGAGTGGCTAGAGGGGTATTTCGGAAGCTAATGGCTAGGAGAATATTTCTCTGAATTGAATCCACTTGTTAGCATAATAAGAGATTAAACCCTAATTAGTGGAGCAGGTTTTTTTTTTTTTGAAAAGAAGCAATCTTGAGTCAAAACAAAACAAAACAACCCACCCCCATTAGCCAAAAAAAAAAAAAAAAAAAACAAACCCAAAAACCCTGTGAATGCACTTCAGTCAGTGGCGAGTTTCCAGGGTGAGTGGAGTCTCCTCAGCGCAGCCTCCGAGCTGGCTTTTATCTCGCTTGTGCGGCGCCCGCCCATGCTTTCCTGTGCCAACTCCATTTTCAAATCCACTTCGTCTTCACAGGTCGTTGTATCGACAACAGTCAACGTGGACGGCCACGTGCTGGCCGTGTCTGACAACATGTTTGTGCACAACAATTCCAAACACGGGAGGCGGGCCCGCCGCCTAGACCCGTCAGAAGGTACGGCC
>NC_050443.1:114998114-115018114 GCF_903995425.1 Onychomys torridus | reverse complement strand
CAGCCTTTTGATTGACTCTGCTTAGATCTGTACAGCAAAGCAGATAAATCGACGTGGCACATGCACACGAAGCTTAATCATTTGTAATAGTCATATTTGCCCTGACACATAATTTGCTATATCAAGCCTTTTTTTTTTTTTTTTTTTCTTGCTCACTAGTATTCCATGGCTCGGCCTTTGCTTTATAAAACATTTAATAGTTTGCTTTAAACACATCAACATGCTGATCTATACTTGCCCTTTGCGGGTGCCTGGAGGAACAGCATGCCTCTCCTCCCATGGTCGCCAGTGGGACTTGAGGTGGGCTGCATGGGCCCATGGTGTCAGGTCATATTCTAAGGTTTCTGTCCTCTGTCTTGTGTGAGCAGCCACTCCGTGCATCAAGGCCATCAGCCCCAGTGAAGGCTGGACCACGGGGGGCGCCACTGTGATCATAATTGGGGACAACTTCTTTGACGGTCTGCAAGTTGTGTTCGGAACTATGTTGGTGTGGAGCGAGGTAAGCCTGCGAAACGGGTCTGCCTTGAGCTGTCACCTCCTCTGTGAATAGTTTTGGCAAGTTGTTTCTGGTTTAGGGGCAGGAGGCACCTAATGCAAAGTTCTCTCTTGCTGTCTGCCTGTGGTGGGCTGTCCTGTGGGTGGGTTTGCCCCTCTTCCCACAACCCTTGGGTTTAAAACCTGCCACAGGAGGTCCCCCAGTACCCTGGAACAATTAGTTCTAGAATTACTAGAAGCAGGTTTAAGGAGACATATGGTGACGATTTTCATATGAATGATGCCCTGTGGCCTTTCCTGCAAACTAAAACCCTGGAACATTTGCTGATCTTTTCCTTAAAGAACCATAGGCCCAGAGTCTCTGGGTGACAGGAGGGAGCATTCCGAGACGATGGTCCAATTTGTGCTCATTTTGTAATTATATCCAACTGGCAAGTGTCCGCCTCTCAGGGCCTGCACCGCTGAGCGCTTGTTCATGTGTGGTTTCTGTAGCTGATAACCCCCCACGCCATCCGAGTGCAGACACCGCCACGACACATCCCTGGAGTCGTTGAAGTCACCCTCTCCTACAAGTCTAAGCAGTTCTGCAAAGGTGCTCCTGGGCGCTTTGTCTACACTGGTGAGTACACAGCTCCAGCCTCTGTGGGGCAGTGGAGGGTGCTCCTTCTCAGTGGGAGCCTCAGGGGGTGGGTGTCCAGGGGCCCCATGGGGAGGTTCAAGTGACATATAGCATGCTGTTGAGTTTTATCAGGTGCACGTTTCCACCTGCCTCTGAGACAGCTCATGATGGCCTGACAGATGCAGCACTGTGACCTTGGAATTGCCTCCCACCTGAAGGCCTTTACCTCTCACCAACAGAGCCAAGTGGTGCACAGAGGGAGAGTTATTGGTAACTGCAGCAGCTTCCGGCTTTCTCATGCCTGGCTGCATTCAAGGCCTTGTGCCCGCCCACTTGTCAATCAGGCTCATCACTGCTTTTCAGCTGTGGCTGGAAAGGGGAAGTCATAGCTTGTCACATACCTAAGCCTCCAGTGGAAGCCAGGTCTCTTTGCTGGAGCCTGGGATCTTAGCCCCTGCAGGGTGCTGTTGCTTACAGGGAATCTACGTTCTGGAGAGTATTATTTATGTAGTAAGTATGTAGCCTAAGCCCTGGTGGATAGGATGAGTGGCCTGTGTGACTCCCCATAAGTGGTATATCAGAGGTGTTTACATGCTGCTTTGCCCACACAAGTACTTGATTGACATGATTTGCTTGAGATTGCCATGGAGAAATGCCACAAATAAACTTCAGCTTAAGGCAGGCATGTCTGCATTTTGGCATTTACCCTCAGTCAGTTCCCCAAGCTATGAGGCATGAGGAATGATTTTGATGCAGAACAACACCTGCCTAAGACCAGCAGAGGTGGAAGGGATGGGCGCTAGTTGATTATTTGTGGATGTGCAGGAACTTCCTCATTGCAGGGCTTGGAGCCCTGGGCTCAACCCCTCTTTTACCACCTCTAGGTGTCCTGGGCTGAGCTGGGTGCTCCCCTCTGTTCTGTCCACCTCTAGGTGTCCTGGGCTGAGCTGGGTGCTCTCCTCTGTTCTGTCCACCTCTAGGTGTCCTGGGTTGAGCTGGGTGCTCCCCTCTGTTCTGTCCAGCAGACGGGTTACATGGAAGGTTCTGGGGCCCTTCCTTCCACATTGAGGTTCCTGGAGATTGTGGAGTGAAAACTTCTTTCCTGTTTTAGGAAGTACTGAAGGAGCAGAGTAGCAACATACAGACTCCCTGCTCCTCAGTAGGCCTGCTACCACGCAAGGCTGGGCTTGGGTCCTTACCCTAGAGGCATCCAGCTCCTGACAGCCCAGCACCTCTAACTGGCCAATGTGGGACACTAGGATTCTTAGAACTGAAGGATATAAGGGAATGGGCATAGCAAAAAGTTGATGTGCCCATCCATTTTGGGATCTGGATATTCTTGGCCTCCTGTAAAATCTAGAGATCGAGAGAGAACAGTTCCTCTAGATTGTGAAGCCCCCAGTGCATTAAAAGTAAAAGTATGTCAAAACAAAATGATAAAAATTGGGACATCTTTTAAAAAACTATGTGCAGGTGGTCTCCCAAATTCCAATACTTCTGCTGGTATCTGGCTTTTCTGGTGGTAAGAAGATGTGCCCACCTCATCATCACCAGTATGTATTTTTTTCCTTTCAGTGTAGTGTTCAATAAACTACACTGTATTATCAAATGTTTTTTTTTTTTTTGTAAGTGCTCTGCACATAGTTAAGGTAGGCTGTGCTCAGCGATGATGTTCAGTGCACTAGATGTCTTGAATTCACATTCAACTTAAGATGTTTTCAACTTGCAATATTAAATATTAACCCATAGTCAATTCAGGGACATCTACATACTCCTTCAAATAAGTGCCTTTGCTGTTCAGCAAAGGACACTCACACTGGATGTCTACTTCCTGGGGAGGTAAAAAGTTGGACTCCTATCTCAGGCCTGGTTGGGCATCCCCAGTATCTTTGTCTTGGGGTTATGTGTATGAATGAACTACAGCCACCTCTCCCCACATTCACATTCAGTAAACCTCCTCGAGATAGCTGTTGGTGTGGGTACCACACATACCTGAGTCTATAGCCCAGGAACTTCAGGCTATAGAGGCAGCAGGCTCTATGCAAAGACCCAAGATATTTGGTTGGACAGCTATGCTCCAGGTGCTAGTTGTGGATTTTAACTCCTCCAAGTTCAGTTTTCTCTCCTCTCTTCCTCATGGGGTTTTGGTAAGGATCTAGGACAACTTCAAGTGTCTGACATACAGAGGACACTTAGTAAATAGTACTGGCTGTGGAGAGCTACTGACATTTTGGACTTCTGCTAAGGTCCATGGGAACCTGTTCATGTCTCGGGTCCGTTGGAAGCAGAGATGATGCGTACTTGCTCTTATACTGACACCAAGCTGTGGGAGACTTGTCAGGGCTGGGTGGACTGAGCAAGTTCCTATGCTGCTCATGTGGCCTGGCTTGGCTGGTGGCACCCAAGTGAGCCTATGTTCACAGTTGGCAAGCCTGGTCTGCTCCTCTAGAGCATGTCTCCCTTGTTCTCAAGTTAGATTGTTATGAGGTCCTACTGCATTATTTGGGAGCTGAACTAGGCAAACCCTTCCCCAAATCTTTGTATTCTTGGACTTTTTGTTTGAGTGTTGAAGATGGCTGCTTTTAGAATTGGGGACCTTCCTTTACTAGCATTTTCATGACAAGAGAGGTCTAGGTCCTGCTTTCCCTTCTTTGCCTGCAGACAGGTCCTGGTGATCACTTGTGGATAAATGCAGGTGTGTAGGGTAGGAGGCGCTGCGTGAGTTGGGAAGGGTATTCTCTGAAGCTCCTTGCTCTCTGTCCAGGTGGAATGTCCTCCTTGACCAGTGTCCATTGTCCCCAAAGGAAAGCAGTATCCCCCAAGCTTGTTAGAGCCACACAGGTCTTTCTACAGACTCACTGTCCATTCTGCATGGTTGCATCTACTTTCAAGCAGATTGGACTCATTAGCCCCCAAGACTCAGGTCCTGCTGGCCCAGGGTTGAGGGTTGCCTGTTTCCCTATGTGTGGGTGTTTGCTGTGAGACTATGCAAATTCAGTCCTTTTTAACGTGTGTGTGTGTGTGTGTGTGTGTGTGTGTGTGTGTGTGTGTGTGTGTGTGTGTGTGTTGTGTCTGGGATCATTACCGGGAATATACATTTCACTCTATATTCTCAGGGAGCTGAGGAAAGGTGAGGTCATAACCTGTCTGGCCTGGAAGCTTCTGTCTGATTTGCATTGCCCCGAAATTGATGGGGACAATGAGGTAATCACAGGGACTTACTCTCCCCAATGAAAACTGAGCCAGCCCCTCTGGATGTCACAACATGGGCGCCGTCCCCTGGGCATCTGGTTCCCATCAGTGTGCCCAGGCCCCGGAGGCTGCTGGGACACCTTCACATTTAACCTTCCCGGCATGAGGCCAGCTGTGGGGCCGCAGGGCCACTGGATAATGAACCTGGGCTTGGAGGAGGGGCTGCCACCAGCCTGCCAGAGCCTGGGAGGGACTTGGCAGAGGTCTAAATGAGCTGTTTACAGTGACCTGAGAAACACCAGATTTTTCAAAACCAGACCCTATTAGTCAACCCAGAGTGGTCGTGCTCAGCCTCTGCCCCCGGAAGGGGAAGGCTGGCCAGGCCCTATCCATCCAGCCCCTTGGCTGCTGTTCACAGTCCCTCTCAAGTCACAATTACCTTGGGAGGCTGTGGCGGTTCAGTTGATTAGCACGGTGAATTAAAAGAATGAGCCACAAACGACATGTCCAGCTCTTCCATAGGAGTCCTCTGTATTCCCAGCGAGCCTCACCCCTGCTGTAAGAAGGTCAGAAATTAGAGAGAGAGAACAATTTTCAAGCGGCTAGCACTTAGGAGCAGAATTAACAATCACTGTGTATGTAATTGCCAGTTAATAGTAAATTGCCTTTAGACTGTAAAATGCAATATAAACTGGTGGGCACCTAAAATTAAATTAATGAGATATTTGCTGCATTTAAAAGCGAATAGTTCAAATTAATAACCAAGTGCAATGCTTGTTTTAATATTTGTCTAATAGCATACCATTGACTTGTTTAATAATAATTAAAACAGTCCTGGAATCGCCTACCTGAGGAACTCACCATACAGGAAAATCAAGCAGCTTTCGCTTTTATAATTTTACTGGTGCAAACACACCAAATTGTTAAGAGTAATAAAAGAAATTATTTTTTAATTAGAATAGAAACATTATGGCATTACCTGATTAAGTTGGATTGGAATTTGTATGCTTCTAATTGAGATTATGTTCTCATGAAAACTCCTTTTGCAGATCTGTGTGTGTGTGTGTGTGTGTGTGTGTGTGTGTGTGTGTGTGTGTTCCCTTAAAATGGACATTTGGCAGAATGTTTCCTGATTAATAAAAGAATGGAGGCTGCTGGTGTGGCTTGGGTTTAAGCCTAGTTCACAAGGCTCCAGGAATGGGACTTGGGAGCTTTTTCTGTTGACCTCTTGCCCTGAAGTTTGATTGACCCACCCTCATTTTAGAGAATTCTTTTTTGCTCAATTAAAGAAATTATCACAAATTACTGGGAGTCAACATGTCGCCAGTAGCAGACTGAGCCCAGTCGCTCAACAAGATGTTGGCAAGCGGCGTGGACTAAAGTGGACACACGGCAGATACCTGGAAGGGCCCCAGGTCTGTGATGCGTTCATTGGATGGGAACATTTTCAGAAAGACGAGTGTGCATTTGATGTTAGGCTTGGGAGACCATCCCTCCACCAGTTATTGCAAGCCGTTTGTGTTCTTTCTCAGATGGTTTCTAGGTTTGTCTTTTTATAAAGAGGTCAGATTGGGCCTGAAAACTGGCTCCATATTGAGGGATGTCAGATGTCCTGCACCTGTCTGGAGACAGTTTCCTGCTGAGTCTCCTGGCTGGCTTCCACCTTCCATGCCGTTTTCCCTTATCTGGGAAAGCTCTTGTGTTTCTGGCCTGTGGGATGGTTGCTTGTGAATATTGAGACATAGTTCTGTCTACAAAATGGGGTCCAAACACCCTACACCACAGCAGGCCAGCTCTAGTTTCCTCTCTCCCAGGCCTGTGGTCCCACCAACAAACCACTTGTATCTGTAGAACAAATGGTTTTAAAGTGTTACCCACAATTCCTGTTGTTTGCACTCTGCTAAACTGGATGTTAAACACCAACTACCCAACTGTTTCAGCCCTAAGCTCTGAGCCACCAGTGTGTACAATCCAGGGACACATACTGTCCTGCTGGCTCCTAGAATGTGGGGATCTTGAGCCAAAGTCGTCAACAATCCCATCCTCCCCTGCCAAGGCAGCCAATGGCACACTACTTCCCCTTCCTGTCTTCAGTGGGTATGATATGATCATACCTCTCACCCCTGATGGTGATTCACAGCCACCAGTTCTCAGGTGTTTCAGACAGTCTGTGTTCTCTTCACACCTGGTCATCCCCCGGTAATGGATATCCTTGGATACAATGGCTCTCTTAAATCAAGTTACTAATCTTCAGGGGCAGCATGGGGCTGTGTTGCAGCTCAGGCCATCTTTCGGCTCCCAGAAGCTTTATCCAGCTAGTCCATGACTCAAACGACAGCATCTTCCTCATCCCCCTTTTGCTTTTTGCCACATGTTGGCATGGATGGCAGAAGGTGGTGTGGGTTTTTTTTTTTTTTTAAACAAGGACTAGCTGGTAAGCGTCCCTGCCTCAGCCCCTTCCCCTGGGAGTGAGGACTGAAGGCTGTGGCTGAGTCCCCTAGGTAGAGCCTCAGGCTAGGAGGTAGCATTCACCTTGTGACCTCCCTGGGGTAGCACATGGAACTACCTGAGCCACAATCAGTGAAACTGCTGCATGCCAAGTGGGTGCCGGTGGTATGGCTGGAGAACATATCCCTTTAAAGAGGGTTGTGTGAAGGCCTCCTGTCCCTGTGGTCTCCTCTTTCCTGTCTCGAAGGAGGGCAGTAGAATGAGGCACAGCACAAGTAGACAATTTGTCCTAATCAGTGACACCCATTTACCAGAATTGCTTAAAATGAACTATACCTCATACAGAAATCGCACATTTAGAGAGTTCCATTCATCATGTGAAAATTGAGGGCCAGTAAACTTTTCTGCCCCTCCAGTGGGATCATAGGCATGCATCAAAATGTTAAAAATGATTGGTGAGACGGAGCTGTCACCCATTTATCAAGGAAAAGAACATTATTTGCTAATTTCCCAACCAGGCTGGTGACAGGGTGCTTCGTCTTTAGACCCACGGTGACCAGCGTGGCCTTTTTGTTATTAGTACAAGTCAAGTGCTTTTGGGCTGTTGCTAAGAAGACACATTTGTCTGTCATCACAGGGGCTTTGGTTGCTTTCCAACTGGCTGTGACCAGGTCTGCTCCATGTGCCCGATTGGCTGTATATGTTGGGGCTGCGTGAACCCAAGAGGGGAGACGGACTGATAAATCACAAAGTTTCCATACCAAGGTGAAGCTATTGACTTCGCAGCCCGCTTGACAAGACGTGGCTTCCAGGAGACCACCATTTGTCTTACCCAAAGGACAAAAGGGTCATTGGCTTTACTTAGGATAGGCACGATGTGGATAGTAGAGACAGGCCTGACTCTCTTTCTTTGACACGGCAGGGTCCCTGTTTCTTACCCTACATCCCTGACAGTGCTGTGTAGGGGAGTTGTTTTTTTTCCTCCAGTTTTGGCTGGGAAAGATCCATGTCTGAAAACACCCTTGGAAAGACACTGGGGGTGTTGGGGGGTTGGGGCAGTCTTTGGCTTAGGATATACCACTGCTGGATGACAAGGGCACACACAGCAGCCACCTGCCACAGCCATGAACACACTGCAGGAGCCTGGATTCACAGAGATCTGCCTGCCTCTGCCTCCCGAGTATTGGGATTAAAGGTGTGCACCTCCACTGCCTGGCCCTTTGGGTGATTTTTAACTCAACAAACAAAATGGAAACCTGTGATGCGGATTGTTGACTCTGGATAACTACAAAGTTTCCTGGTGCCCTGATGAGCAGATGGGATTATTTGTTTTTTGCAGGCATGGGCTGGTGGAGTGGTGCAGATCTCGTAAAGGCGCAGTAGGGACCCTGTGGCAGTTTAAAACACAAACTCCATGGCGACCAGGAGCCACCACAGATCTTGGTATATCTTAGGTTTAGAGGACAGTTTTTATTTTGTTTTTGTTATAAAGACACAGTGTTATTCTGGGCCCATTTTCTTTGTCTCTAGTCCACACTCTTTCCTGAAACATCTCTTCTTATTCTTTTACATATGAAAACCCTATTTCTAGGCAGGAAAGGGAACCCTGAGATCTCTGAGCTTTCCGAGGTCCGGATCTGTCCCTTTAGGCATCCTGTGGCCACAGAGAAGTTGAAAGTCTGGAAGACAATGGGGTTAGATTTGGGGCTTCTGCTAGATTTCCGGTCCATCTTTTCATCCCCTCCTCTTTATCTCTGATTGGCATCTCTCCTTTGGCCTCCATGGGGTGGGGAAGTGCCTTGGCCTTTGTTCCTTGGTCCTGGCCAACATCTTGGCTCCATGTCAGTGTAGACACCCCGATGTGTGAGTAATAGCCATTCATCACTTACCCCTCAGTGTTTTTTCTTTGATGACAGTACTCCCAACACAGAATCCTTTACAGAAGCTTAAGCCTGTTAGCACTCAGGGGCACACACATCAAGGGTCCAGGCTCCTGTAGTGTGTTCATGGCTGTGGCAGGTGGCTGCAGTGTGTGTCCTTGTCATCCAGCTGTGGTTTATCCTAAGCCAAAGACTGAAGAATTTCCTTATGTGCTTCCTGTGGGTGGAAACAGCAGTCACTCCCTAAGTGAACTTAGATTGCTAATTGTTAGTGAGACCAGCCTATAGCTTGCAGAGGCCACAGCCTCACAGGGCTCCCAGCCTTCTGGAAACTCTGCCCACAATGCTAGCACATTCTGCTTTGAACAGGACCCCAGGTTCTCTTAAGTCTTTGTCCTGGCATTATTAGAGAAACTGGGTCCCGCATCCACCCATGGATGATGTACCTTGTCCCTTAGTTGGGAAAGCCAGATGACTGGGATGGTCACCAAGGGGAGCATGGTGTCTCAGTTTTAAACACAGTGTGGTGGTGAAGCACAGGTTTCCGTGATTTGAGATTTGCCTTCTGGGGTCAGTGTTTATCTCATGCCTATCTAGGCTGGGGTCTCAGTAGGGCACTGTAGCTGACTCTTGGGAAGGAAAATCAGTCGCTCTTTAGGTGCTCAAGGATGGGGGTATCTGCGCGAGGGGGAAACACATCTTGACTGCTCAGCAGTGAGTTCTTGCCAAGGGTAGTCATTCTTGCCTTCATTCTGCCTGGGATCTACATGGCCCGTGACAGACATCCAGTGTGAACACTGCTGCAACCCCACTGACTCGTGTGGGGAAGAAACAGGTGTCGAAAGCAGTTAATAAAAGCAGCCTTAATGCAAACAGTGCTCTCAAGCCCCGTTTTCAGGGAGTAGATATGGCTCTCTGAGAACTTATAGGTGGCAGAGCCGTGGGATTTTCTCTGGAAATGGCTGTGGAGGCTGTACCACAAGTGCTCAGCAAGGGTGTGAAGGATTTCTGAGAAGAATGTGATTCCCCTCTTGGGTGGCCAGGAAGAAAGTGGAGGGCATGAGAAGCTATGAAGAGCATAGGTGAGGACCTACCTCCTCAAGTCACAAGACAACTTGTGATCTCCAACATGTATGAAAGCCGATCTTGGCTGACCGAACCTCCTGCTCCCTCTCTCCCTCCTCCTTCATCCTTCTTCCTTCCCTCCCCCTCCTAATTCTTTGACAATTTCATCTTGTATATTATATCCTTTTGGTCATTTTCACACTCTAATTACTTTTCCCGTTCCCGCCTCCAACTGAAAACCATTTTCTTCCCAATCAGACCCCTCCTATTTTCATGTTTTTTTTTTTTTTTTTTTTTTTTTTTTTTTTTTTTATCTCACCATGTAGTCCAGGTTGCCTTTGAATGCTTGATCCTCCTGCCTCTGCCTCCTGAGAGCTGGGATCACAGGCATGTAGCACCACATCTGGCCATCAGGACTACATTGTCTGACACAGGCAGAGAGTGCAGTGTTCCAGCACTTGGGTTAATCCTGGCCATGTCTTTAAAGGCTTTGTCTCCAAATAGGTCTCTCCTTCTGTACTCAGCCTGAAAGACCCGCATTTAAGATGCTGCTGGGAAGACTGAAAGGTAGACCATGTTGGGAAATGCTAAGTGGGAATGCCTTAGCCCAAAGCTGGGCCCTACCTTCCTCAGTCAGCATGGGTTCTTGCCATCTCTAGGAGCACTGGTACTGTCTGCCAGGTAACATGCAGAAGGACATTTTCTCAGCACAGGTGTACCCGGATTAAAGCCTTTACTACTGTTCCCCCACCTCCATTTAGCGTGTGAGTTAATGGGTTCCATTATGCCATTTTCACATATTTGTAACACGCGTTGTTTTATTTTTCTCTCCTCCATCTCACCACCTCCTGTTCCTTTCTACTTCCATTTGGACCTTTTCTACCCCCTCAGAGTCTCCCTTCTACTTTAAAAAAAATTCTAAATTTTGCCTATGAGGAAAAACATTCAACATTCATCTGGGTCTGGCTTATTTCACTTAATGTGATGATCTCCAGTTCCAACCATTTTCCTACAGATCTGTGATTTCTGTGTGTTTTGTTGCCTTTTTCGTGTGTAAGACTCCATAGTGTGTATATGCTTCTTCCTTACCTCTTCTGCTGACGGACATCTAGGCTGGTCCTATATCTTGGCTAATGTGAATAGTGCCATGACCAGCACAGGGATGCCAATACTAGAGATCTCACACCTGCTTTGATGATTCTTTGGGTATAGTTTACCTACCAAGACAGACAGCAGAAGCCAAGAACCTAAGAGCAAAAGTTCTTTATACACACAGTATTATACAACCCAGTGATTTTATCCTGCATGGACTGTCACTCTGTTCTACATTCATATTTCTTTCTCCAGTCCTTGGCTTTGGCAGCTACTGGTCTAATCCTTACCCCTGTAAATTTGCCTATTCTGGTTATTTCTCAAAAGCAGATCCTACAGTCTATGGCCTTTGGGGCTGGCCTCTTTCACTTAGCACATGATATTCTCAGTTTGCACGGTGGCATATGTCAGGGTGACGGTTTTTTACATGTCTGAATATATTCCATTGTATAGGTGTACCACATCTGCTTATATGTTTATAGGTTGATGGATGTGTAGATATTAGGGAAAAGGCTACATGAATATAAGACACACAGGATTTTCATTTTGTGCCACAAAATTAGAGGTGCTTCATAGCTTTATCATGGAGGTTGGTGTCTTCTGGAAGCCTGGCCACCATACCTTAATACCTTTAAGCACCAACTACATGCACTGCTCTGAACAAGGGAGGCATGTGACACAGGGTGACCTTGAATGATCCTCTGTACACTTTTTAAGAATTAGGGGTTTTCAGATGACCCCAGAGCAGGGCCACTCAGTTCCCAGGAGGCACCTTTGTTGTAAGCCATGGCCTGAGCACCTACAGCCTGGGAGAGCTGGCTCCCTGAGCTTGCGCTGCAACTCCCCCCTGCATGGAGATTTTTCTGCAGGTTTTAAGTGTGAATATCCATTGCCACTGGCTCTCCACAGAGTGCGTTTTCTGCCTGGCTTTTAGGACCTCCCTCCTCCTCTTATGTAATCTTTTGAGAGGATGAGCACACAGGGAACTTGCTTTCCTGAAGTAGGAGGGTGACGTGTGGGAGCTGGTGGTCGCATGATATTGAGAGTGGTCTCCCCTCATTCGTGTCTCCCTTTCGGACACACTTCTCTACCTGGAGAGCTGGGTGAATTGCCAGGACAGCCTCGGGGAGTAGGGTGCTACACCAGGGATAGCCAGGTCCTAGATCTTTATCTGGTGTGTTTCTGTGCTGTTGTATCCTGAGATGGACATGTGTGGTGATGGGAGCTAGGGCTCCAGGGCCTGGGTTTTCTTTAGCTGCTGGGCTGGGCTTGGTTGGTGTAGTTCCCCCATGCCTATGCAAGCCACAATGCAATGCATTCTTTGAGGTATGTAAACAAAAGTGTTTGAATGCAGTCCAATAGTTGTCAGCAAGGGTATTATTTTGGTAACAAGGAAGATGGGCTGCCCCCTTTTCTGCATTCGGTATCACATCACAATGCTGCCATCCGCTGCCAGGCAGTGGTGAATGGAAGTGGGTCCCTGTGCAGGAGGCCCGGTTGGGCTGCCTGTATGAATACCAGAACAGTATTCCCTGTGTGAGCAGGGAGGCTCCAGATTCCAATTAGAAGTCAACTGTGGTGCTTTTCTTATTCCAAGAAGACATGCTGATGGAACATGATAGGTTCTGTCAGAACTGGTGGGAAACTGAGGCTGACCATAGGTGGGCCTGGCATTGGCAATGCACCCCCCCCCACAATGGCCCAGAGCAGACACCAGACAAGCCGAAGCCACTCAAGAGAGACCTCAGATTTGGGGTTGGCCTCCAAGCACAGAAGGATGACCTTATGTCTTCCCTGTTTGTCCCTTGGCCAGGCCAGCACCCCAGTGAGTGATGCAGGAATCGCGTGGCCTTTGTGTTTCCCATGCACACCACAATGCCTGGCTCACCCTGCCGAGTTCTGTGATTGAAATTCATTGCCAAATTTATTGAGAAATTAATGAGAAAAGCTGCGAAGTATTGACTTTGAGAGGAAAACACAACTCATCTTGAATGAGGAGGAAAATGCAGCAATAATTTAGCCACTATTGATTTGGCCCTGTCCATGTATTGATCTTCATTTTACAATATTAATTTGCACCTGCAATCGGCTGCAAAGGGAACCGATTTCATTTTGTGGCCGCGTTAGTGTGCAAAGCATTAGGTGTTCTTAAGCGGGGAGATTCACACGTTGTTGGGTTGGGAAGTCAGGTCCCCCCCATTCCTGCTTGTTACTGAAATGGGCTAAAAATTAAAATTTTTTGTTCAACAAAATATGAAAGCAAAAGCCCATGTAAACCGTGGCCCTCCTCCCTGCTGCCTGGCTGCTTCTCATCCACACTAGGAGCCGTCAGCTGCCTGCGACTCCAGCCACCCCTCATCATCATGCCCGGATCAGTTCAAAGTTCATGAAATTTCTATGAGCATTGATCTCGCTCCATTGATTTTTTTTTTTTTTTTTGCAGCAGATCTTTGAAATTTTAATTTCCCGAGCATCTGAATTTCTTATAGATGAAATGCGCTTGCAGGAGACAGTTGATGATAAAGTGGAGAACTTAGCATCATTTTAAAGCCTAAAAAAGGGGGAGAGAAAAACCCAGGCATTTGGGGACTTTGTGTAGTGTTTTGAGGGGGAATGATGAAAGTGCTGTAGTCAGGAAGGGGGGACATCCGGTGAGGGGCTGAGTATCAATTTTGACTTCCGAAGCCACACATTTTTTAATGCAACTTCTTATACAGTTATTTTTGAAAGAAAAGCTATCTGGAGAAACAGCAGGGCAGAGAAGCATTCTTCACGGGGCAATCGTTTGCTCACAGCAGTCTTTATCACCTGGTCAAGCTCACCTAGTTACTTATCAGTGGGACATTTAATAACCTCAAGGTGATATAATTGCTATTGGCATTTTTCCCCCTTGGATTCGGCTGGTTAATGTGTAAACTACTTGTCAGCAAATAGCACTTTGTCACTAAAATCACCAACACCCTCTAGAGGAATGTCTTTGTATTGAGCAATTTAATTTTACTTTATTTAATTTTTACACATTACAACCTGTGTTCATTCAGGCACACTGACGGCTTGTAGTCTGTTGGGGCAGGGTCTGGGTATCCCTGTTAGTAAAATATACTATATCTTATTTAACAAACCCATTGCCTTAATTGAAGCGCGTTCTTGTCCCTCGGAAAAGGAACTACAGATGTTCTTATTATGTAGTTATGTTGCTAATGTGAAAAACGGCCTCATTATGAGGATCTGTTTGTAGCAAGAAAATTACTGCATTATGACAAATGCATGATTGGGAAGTTACAGGAAGCCGATCATTATTGAAATGAAACTGGGGCTCACTTAATAGCTGCAGCCAGCAGCTGGAATGGAGCAAATGAATGTCTTCCTGTTGTTATTGTTGGAGTCAGGGTTTTTGGGCAGGGGACTCTGCTGCACTGCAACCTGCATGCTGGCTTGGAGAGGCGGTGCTAAAAGCAGCTGTTTCCTACCTGGGAGTCTCCCCCTCGTGTGTTTAATGACACTGTTTGAAAGACACAACTGTGCTGAAGGAGCAATTACTCCAGCAGTCCTTAAAGGCAGACCACTGCTCTCTGGCTGGCAGCCTGAGCCAGGTCTCCCTGGAATGGGGGAAGGTGGCCAGGAGGTTGTTGTCACAATTAAGCTTTGTAACTGTGGCCCCTCCTTCATGCAATGTCCCCTTTCACTTCTACCAGCAAGGAGGCCCGGAACTGGGTGGAGGGTGTCCATAGCAACACTTTCTGCTCTTGACTGCTGCCTCTGAGCATGGGTTTCACACCCCTGGGAAGCAGGCACCACTGAGCCCTGAAAGCATAGTAGCTGCTTAGTTAATTTTGGGTGAGTGAGTTGGACTTCCAAAAATACGCAGGGCTTAGTTTCATCTCCAGGAGTTGTTCTCTGTTGGAAACTATACTAGCCCTAAACATCAATGTTTTTGATCTGCAATGTTTTCTGTGTGTCATCCGTGGTCAGGAGCATATCCCTTTACTCACATGAGTGAATGGGCTTTACACACCAATGAATTAGCCTTTGAAGTTGACAAAAGCCATTCACATTTTGGGATATTGGAGAAGAGCACAGAACCCTGAGCAGGGATGGTTGACAAAGACAGTTCAGCCATCAAAATGTAAACTCCAATGACTTATGTCACAAGAAAGAAAAACCCAGCGCTGTTGCCCATTGGTACGTTTCTAATTGCAGCAGGCCAGTCGGAGCCACTCTGGCCCCAGCTGCAGCTCAAAGCCTGATGCCATTTTCGGCTGCCACATTAGCTCTGGCAATCCCAACTTGAACCGACATCACAGACCGTTAAAATTTTATCAATTGCGCTATGATTAATCCCCCAGTACACGGGCATGACTTAAATATTTAGAACGCTTCTTCTGTTATGACTTCAATGCATGTAAAGTAACGAGATTAACTCCAGTACACTCAAATATATTTAAATATGCGTCCTTCCCGAGCTGCAGGCTATCCAGCGTGCGGAATCGAGTCTATGTGGCCATGTCAGGCTCTATTTGTAGGACCCACGCTGGAGACTGGCCTGCATATGATAGCCGGATATCTGGCCTTTCACAGGCTGCCTGATTGCTTGCCTCATTTGGCATGGAATGTGATTCCCGGCCATTCTAGCTTCTGATTCATTCAGGTTTTATTGCTGTGTAATTTTCTTATTCTAAAATAAAAGCTCTCCAACAAAAATTACTATGCATTAGGCCACAGTAGCCTACTCAAATGGATATTAATACAGTTTATCTCCAAAAGGACGAATAATGTATTTGAAACAGATAAAAGGCCCTCCACTAAATGAGGAATGTTAATATCTTATGGCACAGTTAATAAAGAGATATTTCACAGGGGAGATTTGTTTTATGACTTTTGATACAACAGCCTTGTAATCTGACATATCTTAACGATATAATTTCACACATACATTCATCTCCTACACGCAGCAGCCCATCTTAGCTAAATTTGAATTCAGGACAAATAATGGGTGCTAATTACTTCCGGAGGGGGGATTTAGTAGACAACCCATCCTCTTTTACAGGCTGATGGAAATCCATACAGAAAGGTGCTAGCTTCCAGATACATTTTTTTTGATAAACGTTATTGTTTTATTCCCCTTCAGCAGAAAAATAACATTTGTTTTTGTTGTGTTTAAGGCAGAGTTTAAATTAATTTAACCCAGTGACACATGTTGGGAGACTAAGCATGCTGCTAAATAATTCCTTGGAATAAATTGCTCGGGAACCAAATGCATTAATTTATGGCTTTGCTGATGCTGACAGATGTGAGGGGTGGGCCAACAAATATTAACATAAAACAAATTTGCTTTATTCTTCTTCATATTTCTTCTTCATCCCCGACTTGAGCTCACCCAGGGCTCCTTCTCTAATTATCCACGAGGTCAGTAAGCAAAATTGGGAAGAAGCGGAGAGATCAATACAAATTATCCCTGAGCAAACCAGTGCTGACAGTTTGAATTGCAGCATATGTTTACCCAAAATCAGGCAATTTATCTTAATATCAGCAAAGTAATGCAGTGCAGGTGAAAGGTCAGGCAATCTCTCCCCCTCATAATTACCCAGTTCTAAAACAGGAAAGTGGTATTGATTGGCCTGGCTCGGGGCTCTGTGACTGGACGTGCCAGTGCCTTGCCCTGGCTCGGCTGGGCTCTAGGCTGTAAACTCGACACGCTGAGGGTTTATTAGATGTGTGGAGAGGTCTCGAGCTTTCTCCTCCAGTTGCAGAATTGGCTGGTGAGGATTGAACCAGTCTTCACCAGCCATGGGTAGGGATGGGCTCCTTGAGGATCTGAGGACTGCCAGCCAGGGAAGGTGTTCAATGGGACCAGGCAATGACCCAGGGGCCCCAGAGATACATGGGAGGACCCACCACAGAGCAGAAACTCCCAGGACTGAAGGCCTGCTGATGCCCTTGCCACCAAAGAGGAGACAGGTTCCAACAATTCTGCCACCTAAATACATGTAAGGTTCTAAAGCCAGACCCCCGCGGGAGGGACATCTTCTACTTGGAACAGCAGGACTAGGCCTCTTACTGTGTAGCTCACCAGATCTGGTGGGGATTGGCCCTGGCACACTTTTGTCCCCTGCCTGAACTCTCCTGATGTGCCAAACCTCCGTACTTGGGTGGTGTATTCACATTGCTAATGCCTGTTGGTTTGAATCAAGAGAGGAAAGAGGCCTCATATTTAAACTGCTTTATCTGACACTTTGGGTCATAGAAGAAGATCAGTTCAACTGTAACACTGGAGAATGACTTTCCTGGAGTGAGTGTATGCTTATCACAAGTCATAAAGCTTCTGAAAGCTTGCATTACAGCGCCTATCACCTGTCAGGGGCATTTGCATGAAATCAATAATGGCTGCCCATCTATCTTTTCTGATCACCTTTCATCAGGCCGATTCATTAAGTCAAACAGTCATGGTGATTAGCTGGCAGAGAGGAGAAACCTGACATGTTAGGAATGCACACTGGGCCACCTCCCTGCCCCGCCCCCAACACGCCGATCAAGAAACATAATACTTCATCTTACCCTTTTTGGACTGAGTCGTTTGCTGGGCCTGGAGCCCATCCTCCCTGATGCCCGAACTGCATTTTTGCCTGACACCCTTGCCCGTGCCGAGGCAGAGACATGACAAATTGTCCCCCCAGTCAATGCTGACAGCTTCTGATGATTAATGGTCTGATTATGAAGTGGTTTTACACATATAGAATTTACATCACAGAGAGTTAGAAATTTTGCCATGTCACATACACCAAGGCATTTTGAAGGGTTTTACTATTTGCAAAGAAAAAAGAGGGCAAAATCCCAGCAAAAGCCATGTCATGTAAAATCAATACATCGGATCAATGCTTTATTAACAAGAAAATGTCTTACTTCACATTCCTGTGCGGACCTTTGTCTCCGGGATGTATGATGGAATGTCAAATCATATTGTGGTCCTCAACTTTCGGGCACATTATTGAGTGTACGTGCAAGGCGTCCTGGGTTGCTTACAAGACGCACCGACAGTTCAGCACTCGAGGATAATGGTGACCAATTATTGTGGAGAGCACTTTCCAAGGCAGCCCCAAGCTTCCTCTTAGGAAGCTATGGCCTTTTGTGTTCTCCCGCACTCTGCAGACCTGGGTGGCGTTAATCATCAAATTACTAATGAGTGATGGCCCAAATTGCGGGCGGAGTAATGAATAGATGGCGGCAGGTCTTATTAGTCTCCGAAAACCTCCTGATTTATGTCGCGCCATGCACCATGGAGTTACTCCACAGAAAACGATATCTACATCAAGAAATAATGTACTCTAATAAGTATTTTCATCTTAACTCGTGTCCCCGGGCCTCCAGGCTCAGTTTTTGTTGGAGTCAGGCAGAGCCGTAATAAAGCCCGATGGCTCCTTATAAAGCTTGTTAAACACAGTGTGTGCAGTCGAATGGAGTCCCGGCTGTGATTCATGCACTGTACAGGGTGCATGTGCCTCTGATTTATGGCCACGCACAGTTCATAGTCAAAATTACAATTTGAGGGATAAAAAGATTAATTACTATTTGTGGCCGGCAATTTCGTGGGGCTGGTGGATTGCAGCTGTGGAATGATAGCGCTCTATATCAGTTTGTAGTCAGCCATTCACAGATTATTAAAGCTTTGCAAGAGTAAGTGTTCCTCCTGCCTGGTCTGTGCTCAGGCAATATGCTAGACAAAAAAGGACCACGGGGATAAATCTGCAGCTAGCAATAGCCGGACATATGTCATAATTGCCAGTTTCCCATAAATCCCCGGCTGGTGAGGAACGCACTGTGTGATGCAGACGCCGCATCATGGCTCTGGTGATGGCTATATATGGCCCCAAGACCTGTCACTTTGGGAATGCGCTGCCATTTTTACAATATACTGAGCTACCCTTGGACTTTTTCCCAGTCTAATTATAGATTAGAAATAATCATTGCTTTTATGTGCAAAAGAAAAGATGGGGTGGGGCAGGGGAGGTCTATTCCTTAAGGCAGAGCTAACATGCAGGGGTGCTTGCCTGGAGGCACACCTATGTGTAAGCATGCAGTGACTGCACAATGGATGACGTAACAGTGACTGATGTGCTCTGTGTTTGTGTGTCCTGTTGCAGCCCTTAATGAGCCAACCATAGATTACGGCTTCCAGCGGTTGCAGAAAGTGATACCCAGACATCCAGGTGATCCTGAAAGGTTACCCAAGGTTAGTACTAAAGCACATGATGCCCCACACAGGACTGGTTCTGTTTTAAGAGTGGTGGATACTCCAGGAAGAGGAGTGCCAGACACCCCAAACCCTGTGCCAGTGTCAAAGCCAACAGGTATGGGGAACTGCCTGGCCACTTCGGAGGTTGGTGAAGAAGGGTGAGAGATGGTACACAGACTCTCACTCTATGTTGCTTCTGTTAGAGGGCCATCTCTTTAAAGGAAGGAAAAAATGGCCTTTCTGATAACCAATATTTTGGATTCTGCAAGGGGGACATAAACTTCCACGTAATGAAATAGTTCAATTAACCATTTTCCACTCCAGTGGCCTGCGCTGATTTCCATCTAGGCAGCTCCAGTCTGATCTGTGATTACTTGACTCTTGTTTTCCTTTCATTTTCTAAAGCTCGATTCAGTTTAATCTTTTGTTTACAAAGCTTTTGTTATAAGTCCCCGACTTAGCGGGCTCACAAATGAAGTCCACATATTAATATCTAGGGGACTTTTCATTTAAATTCAACAAAGACAAAAGCTGGCCCGTTGTTTATGCACATCCCACATATCACAGAAATTCCATTTTGATGTATAACATTAAAGATAAGTCAAGCTTACAATTTTCCCTCTCCTTTGATATAATTTTGTCTCTTTCGGTCTTCAGAAGCCCTCTCTGATTTCCAAGGCAGAGTTGAAAATGCAAAATGAAAAAATGAAGTCATAATATTATAACTGATTATTTTACAATCCATCTGTGTGTGTGCTCAAGTCTTGACCACCTCTGAGTTTTATTAACACAATAAAACCTTTTAGACATTACCTTTTTAATACTCAGCAGGAACATCAGCAGAATCCTTAGGTTCCTTTTTAATTTGTGAACACGCCAGTAAGGGGACGTCAGATACTCACTGTTAGACCCCTCTGAGCATGGGGAAGACATTTTTCAAATGCAGAGCAGTTAATGAAGGGGTTTTTGTTCTGAGGGT